>NC_041052.1:21504746-21804746 GCF_900634775.1 Gouania willdenowi
ATTCAGTAATATTCCAAACCTTTCTTCTCTGTTTTTTCTGTTTCACCTAGAGAGGCAGCGCTATGATCCACATTCTGGTCGTCTCTTTGTTGGATCAGTAACTGACCTCATGCTTCCAAAGCCTAGAGTAGTGAGGCTGTAACTCTGTAGACTGAGACAAACACAAAAGATACCAGAAACATGACACGTACTGTCTATGTGTGACAAACCCCAACAGGTTGGTTTGCCTCCGAGTACTGGTACATAAAAAGCAAAAATAGAAGATGTTAGGGGTGTTGAAAAAAAATCGACATATATCGCGATATTACGTCGCACGATTCTTGGCTCGATTCAATATGCATCCATATCGATTTTTTATTATTTGTTTTACCTTTATTTAAACCAGGAAAGTCTTTTCCACTGCATTACACATTGTAACTGCACATAGAAGTGCTCTGAAACCTGGGCTTGTTGACTAGCTTGTGGTTTTAAAATAAAATCTAAAAATGAAGTATTAACTTTCTGCATTTATTCATTGTTCTAGGCTTATACCTCACTAAAGTCATGTTGCACTAAAGTCAAAGTTGGTTTAAAACCCACAGGCAGATTGTATGTTATTTTTTTATCTTAAGTTGTTGGCACATGGCATGTTAAAGCCAATGTTTTGAGTGTAAAATATGCCAATACAATATATTTCATACATAATATTCTCATGAAGGTGTAGACATTTACAGATTAGTTGTTTTTTTAAATCAGATATTTAAAAAAAAAAAAATATTGCAATAATCGCCTTATACTTTAATATCGAGATATATTGTATCATATTGCCAGATGCCAGGCAATGCACTCCCTAGAGGAAGATATACTGTATTTCACACAGAGAAAGAACTATCACAAAAAAGGAAGGTTGACTAAAGAATGCTGATCTAGTTTAGTGCGGCACAGACTGTTTCTAACCACAGTCATGGAGCGTTTAACT
The DNA here is from genome assembly GCF_900634775.1 of Gouania willdenowi. Taxonomy (NCBI): domain Eukaryota; kingdom Metazoa; phylum Chordata; class Actinopteri; order Blenniiformes; family Gobiesocidae; genus Gouania; species Gouania willdenowi. The sequence continues at coordinate 21,505,705 of NC_041052.1, forward strand.
CCACCACTGCAATGCTTAAATTATAGCAACACACACAGAATCTAGGAATGTAGAAATACATCACAAGAATAGTTTTGGATTACTGTGCATAGCAGCCATACATGTGTCTACAAATGCAATAGGAAGACTGAAGTAATGCGAGATCATCAAAAACTAAAAAAAAAAAAAAAGAGTGCACAATTACATTAATCATTGCTTTGAAGGATATGAGTTATGTGACACACAGGTTTTCCATACTATCTCAACTAAATGATTTATAAGTTACCGTAATTGTAGGTATGACTTTGTAATTCTGTAGTTTACTATGATAAATGAGAAATGGTTCTCAATGACCAACCTGCTAAAATAAAGGTAAAATAAGTAATAAATAAAATAAAAAATGAATAACATTAAATACATTAATATATATATATATATATATATATATTAAAAAAAAATTATATTAAATTACACTATTACCTATATTCAGTTACAGTTCATTATAATTACAATTACCGAGGCTGAAATAAACTCAATTATATTCATTATTTTGTGCCTAATGTGAAACAAAAGAGAAGATAAGAGTTATTGTGCAATACAATTAGCATAACATATATAATCTTATAATATGACCAGACACATTTCATATCACTATACCCATGGATATAAAAAAAACTATTGATTGGCATCACTGTAAAATACATAATTTACTCAACTGTGAGAGATTAACACATCTTTATTTTTTCAAATTAATTCATAAATTATTTCACAGTTACACCCCAGGATTTCTTTCCAGACACATCCAAATAAATGACCTTAATAGATAAAAATAAACTAACTTAATAACTTCAATTACACACGCACCATCAGATTATATTATATAATAATATATAATAAACTGAGACACATTTTTCTGTGGGTTTAAATAGAACAACTTTAGATTCAACAAAGATAAACAGTTTTATTCACAGAAAAGCTTGTGTTTTTATTTCAATTTGTGAGATCAAACTTTTTTTTTTTTTAATAACTGACTCTTGTTTCTATGACATCCGTTGCTATGGGACCGAGTTGTGGTCACGTGACCACCGTACTGCGTACACTGAAGTCCGAAACAGTGAGAGAAACTGTACAATTTAATATATAATGCCATTATTTAAGGCGACATCAAACTGAATACACTCAATGGAAAATAGGGCATTGATAATGACTCTTTATTTTATTTATTTGTTTAAAGCATGATTTTACAGCCACTTTAAAGTAACTGAGTGCTAATAAGTAATAATACAATACATAGTGAGCACTTGTAAACGTCATTTGGTGAATGATAAACTATTCTCCTAAATGTTGTGCACCGTTTAAAACACTTATTTGAATGCATGCAGTCTTTGTCTCGTTAGTCTAAAGATATTATTATCCAACGTTGTGAAACAAACGGTGAACAGGTTGATTGATTCTCGCCTTGAAGGGACCCCCTCATTGCCCCCTCCTCCCCCATATCTACAGCGTGGGCGCTGCACGCAAACTTTTCCTCAAAGTCTCAACCATGCTCAGCATAAAACTTCAACATTTACAAAACAAGTCCATAAAGAACACGAATAAAAGTCCTCAAACATACCTTAGAGCCGCAAACCGTCACAGTCTCCTCCACCAAGCCCTAAATCAAAGCCTCCTCAGCGGATCTATTGGTTTTTAGCCGACCTGTGTTGCCAGATAAAGCTGGCAAATTCCCGTCAAGGTTTAAAGCAGCCAGTAAACCATCAAAATATCCCCCAAACTGAATAGAAGTTGAGTAGTATGTTTATAATGACAAAGTTCTCTTTTTAACAGCCAAAACAATATTTAGTAAGTAACAGAAAAGGAATTCTACTTATGTCCTACACCTTATCTATCTATCTATCTATCTATCTATCTATCTGCTTATTTTTTTTTGTTTATTTATTTATTTATTTATGTATTTATTTGTTTGTTTATTTAATAATAATAAATAATAATAATAATAACAATAATAATAATAATAATAATAATAATAATAATAATAATAATAATAATAATACATTCGGGTCACCCAAGGACACTTAACAGTACATAATAAAACCACACCAGCGTAGTATAAAATTAAAGCTAAAATAGTATAAATACAACAGTAAAACACAGAAGGAGGGGGTGGGGGTGGGGGGGGGGGGGTTGAGCCCAGTTTTGAATGTATCTATTAATTATATATTAGTTTATATATGTTTATCAGTGTCTAAATATCTTTTTTCTCATATATAATTTAGACCAGCGATTTTTTTTCCAACTGGTGGGTCGGGACCCAAAAGTGGGTCGCAGACCTGTACTGGGTGGGTCGTGGACAGCTGGTCAAAAATGAACAAATACTTAATGTCTGTCATGTTGGACTTGTCTTTTATTTTGAAAGAACCTTTTATTTTGACAAGCATGCTGTAAAATGCATGTTGCAAGAAAAAAATATATGGATTTATGTTTTTAAAAAATATATATAAATGTGTGTATGTTTTCAACAGCTATTTTTGAAAAACGAAATTTAATTAGTTGAATTCTAAAAAAAAAAAAAAAAAAATGGGTCGTGATTTAATGACCGTGGAAAAATGTGGGTCCCAGGGTGAGACCAGTTGAGGACCCCTGATTTAGACCATGGGTTTATTCTGCCCACACATCATTTATGTCCACTACCAAATCCTTAACTTCACCCCATCAATACACGTCACTTTTTTCATGTTGTCCTTATATAAAATCTCTATATCTACAGTAAAAAATATTCAAAATCAATGAACTTCAAATGTTTTATAATGTGAATAATGAGTAGTTTTCTGTAACCAGTAGCTATACCACTGATCCTCTGGTGGTTACTAATAATTATTGTGGGGAATTGTTTGACACCGACCTTTTCAAGAATATTAATTAAGGGATAACACAAAGGAATAAAAACCCCAAAGGATCAGATCAGAGAGATTGATCTGTGGTGCAGAACATGCTCAGATTGACTCAGACGTTTATAGGCGTGTCATAAATACATTCTATGTTTTGTTGCCAGATTTAAAGGGGACATATCATGGTTTTAAATCCTTCCTTTTTAGATATAAATCATACAGTTGTGGTCTATATAAAGCGGAACTGCACTGCTTGGGTCTGAATTCCTCATTATTATAGCTCCCCAGACCCTTTTTCTACCCCTTTTCTGATGTGCTTCTGAGAGCAACTCGTTTTGGTGCGGTCTCTTTAAATGCAAATGAACACTTCGTACCCCGCCCCCTCTCCAGGTTCAACTCCACCCTGCTCGGCCATTTTTGTAGTTTGATAGAAGAGATATGATTATGTAGCGGCGCAGAAAAAGTTTATTCACACGTTATTTACACAATGTCAACAACGGAATACTTGTCCATCCAGCTTTACATGTTTGAGCCAGAGTCTGATCCAGTGGAGTGAGATGAAAATGAAGATGATGAACCTGCAGAACCCTAACAAGTGAGCTAACACAAGCACCGAGCTAACGCTAGCGCCAAGCTAACGTCACGGAATGCATTTTAATACAGTATTTTCAAAGACAAAAATGGCAAAATGAAATGACTAATGAAAACTTTAGACTTAAATTAAACCACGTAGGCCATATCATCAAGGATCTAAAACGAGCACACAGCGCTAACATATGAAGACGGTGCAACTGCTCATGCTAACAAAACAATGACAGGGACGTCTTATCATCACACTTTTTAGCGTTATTTACAGCTTACCGAAGTGCTCTGTTCATCATCTCCAAGGATAGAAGGAATTGAACCCTCAATCAGACAAAGTTTTTCGGCAAATCCTTCTTTATACTGGTGGAGGTTGCAGAAGCAGTCATCCTTGAAGTGCTTCACGCACACAAAAATGACCTTACCTACAGACGTGGGTACATTTCTGTGAAAAATAAAACTCAACCAGGCACTTTGAAAAGGTTCTGATGCTGGGAGACGGTGTAATAAAGCGTGTGGGTGACTACATCCAACAACCAAACATTTTGACTAATCCTCTCGTAACTTCAGCATCCTGGAGCTTGGACTACAAAATAAAAGCGAGAAATAAAAATGGCGGATTGCTCGAAGTGTTGGGCCTGGAGTCGATGTCCTAATTTGGCAGTTCCGCTGACGTTATTGTTCAAAAAACGTAATAGAGAATCGAAAAATCGAAACAGATTGAAAAATATGACCAAAACAGAATATAAAGATATCAACGGAGCACCTGAAGAGATTAATTTGAACTTTTCTGTACTTCTAAACAATCTAAATATACATTAAAATGCATTTAAGGGCTAAAAAAGTGGATTTAGCATGATATGTCCCCTTTAAATAAAAAAAACAACTTTTTTCCAGTATTTATTAGTTCAACTGACTTGATCAACCACAAATTAAAAGCTAAGATTATGTTGCTGTTTGGTGACATATATCCTACTCTTCAAGGTAAAAGAGCACATACAGGAGATTTATATGCAAACATTTATTACATTATTTACAATGTTTCCACATGATACCTAGATTTTCCTGGTCTGGTCTGGTCTGTGTTTATATTTTTACTCCAAACAATTGCTACAGTCATGTCTGGCTGGCATTATGCAAGTGAGTAAGCGTTAAAAGCTGAAAATGCCAACGTGGGCAAATTGTCAGGAAGTTCTTGGCTTTGATGTTTGTTTTCTAGAATACTGTACATCACACAGGGGAGAGACATCACGGCAGCCAAATGTCAAATTGGCATTACAGTTAACACAGAACAAAGGAGGAACTATTGGTATGGAAGTCTGTGCCTAAATAGTACCGGAAAAGTTAAACTACGCACTAGAACTTGAATGAGTTCACCTTCCTCGAGAGCAATTTTAGGATCGATTTAACTTCTCGTTGCCTGAATAGAAGAAATGATAAAGTTTTGTTTTACACCAGATAAAATGTGCTACCATATCAGACACAAACCAGAAAAAAACTGTTATTAATTGGCCTGAACCACAAAAAACCTGCAAGAACTCCCCCAACCTGGCAACGCTATACCAGCGTACATAACTAAAGCAGCTCCTTCCTGCAAATTCCTTCAAAATAAAACCTCATTTATTCATTCATCTTTCATGTATTATTTTATCCTTCGATTTTACGGAGCACTGGAGCCATTTCTGGCCAAACGGCAACAAAATAGGCCAACATTTAATTTACAGCAATGGTTCTCAAACTACTCAGCTATTATACATATGTCGTAGAAGTTTAAACTCCATATAGGGGCCGGTGCACTGATAAAACAAATATACTTTACATCATAGGTGTCAAACTCATTTTAGTTCAGGGGCCAAATACAGCCCAGTGTGGGGTTGTGCCCTATAAGGTTGTTCTTCCATCATGTATAAATAATAAATGAAGTGTCCAATAAATAAGTGACAGATACCGATAAACAGATACATGTGGTGACAATTTTATGAATTTAATTTTGGGAAATTTTTCGAAAAAAAATTCCGTAAAATTGAAAGATTTTGAAAAGAAAAAGAGAGTTTATTCCAGTGTGTATCTTTGGAGTGACTGAGATATTTAGTACTAAACTATTTGGTAATTTACGCAATGATTAATGTTTTTTCTGCCTTCTTTACTTTCTTGCCAAATTGGTTGCTTCAAAGGGCCAGATTTGGCCCCTGGGCCTTGAATTTGACACGTGCTTTATATGTGTAGCAAATGGATACTGGACATGATGCACTGCTGTATCAATTTCTATAAATCGTGCATATAAGTGTTTCAAAATATTGGTAATACATTAAAGCTGCTATCCAGAGTTTCTGAGAAACGTCTCGATGTCCCGCCCTAAACAGCACGGAACATAACAATGTTGCATTGATATATGTCTATGGCTCAGGTAAGAGCCAAAATCATATTTACCTGTTAGCTGTTGTGACGCGTGGCCTTGTTTCCGTGCACATTTCCGCATTCACTTTGATTGACAGTCTCAAAAACAGGAAGTCAAAGCCTATTGGCTGGGTGCACTCGGCGATTGTTTCCATTTGTATAGGGGTCTATAGGACGAAGGCGGGACTTATATACATTAATGTATATGAATGACCACCGGCAGTAGACCATAGTAAAAGAGTAGTTAGATATTGTTTTAACATTTCAAAAGAATCATACATAAACATAGATTTCTCAGAAACTCTGGATATCAGCTTTAAACAGATTTTATGTTATATACAGGACTAGTGCAAATATTCAATTTGTTTCTACTACAAATATTTTAAATATTTTAGTTAAAATTAACCCAAACCCAATTGCATTTATCAATACAAATATCAGTAATATGTGTTTAATTGACGTGTAAGAACCTCTGCTTTAGGACACCAGTCTATCCCAGTGCTAAAAATAACTTTACAGTCACTAATTCACTCCTACAGTCACTGTAAATAAATCAAAATCAACATTCTCATGTAAACTCCACAGAGACTGGAGCCTGCAGGCCTAACACTGATATAGATTTCTATTAGTTTCTATGATTCATAAAAATAAGCTGCTTGGATAGAAAATGAGCAGCTTTTGAAATTTGTTCTAAATCCCAATTTTTCCCTCAACCATCTCATCCAAGATAATGACTAGTGCACAGTAATTGATCTGAAGACAAAAGACCATGTTTATTGAGTTACAATCAACAGCAGTGACATCACCAAACTCCTATTATTGACAGATCTATAAAGATTTCACATCAAAAGAACAGTCTCAGGTTAGTGCAGTAGGCAGCTGGTTTTATATAGATCATAATAGCAGTGAGTGAAGCTGGAGAAAATAGTTTTTGTTTGAAAAATATAAATCATTCTCGGTGGCAGTGAAGGCGGTGGTCAGTAGCGTATTCACAGGGACTAAACCTGATAGAGACGCACTAATATATTATCCGACAGTTCCTTTTATCCACTTCACAGGGAGCTGTCAAAAGTCCTCCCAGCTCGTGCTCTGCTCTGCGGCGTCCTCTGAGTAAAAGCGACATGTTCCGATTTCCAATGGGAGCTTCACCTGGAAAAAAAAACCCAGCCTCAGTGGAATCAACAATAATGGCTCTGCTAGGAGAGGAAAACCTCTGAACGACAACACATTTGCCTGAAAGTAATTGTAAAGTACATCAAATCAAAAGTGTGCCGTCTTACTTTGGGAATAAGCGGGGGAGCCATTGTTCTTTTACAAAGTCCGTGCCAGTTAAATCCCTCAAACCATCTGAACAAAAAGAAAACAAAAAACACAGAATGGTCATGTACAAACATGTTTTCCTACATTGTGATTATTGAGTGGTCTCACTTGTGCTTCTGAATTTCCTTGGCCCCGTTTCTCCGACTGCCCAGTCTCTCTGCGGGATTGCTCCTTGTTGATTGAAAGTAAACAATCAAACCAAATGGATGAATAAATTATGAAACCATAATTGGATTCTCTCCTTTGAGGAGGGACATCAGCACACAATAAGTGACCCATAAACCTGCTCGTTTGTCTCCTCTCTTTATGTGTGTGCGACAGCGTCAGACACAGGAATAATTATTACTGGAGTGGAGCTCAAATCACCTGCAAGGGTTGGGCTCAATTACATTTTTCAATTACAATTACATCTTCAATTATCCATGTTCAATTACAACTCGATTATGATCACAATGAGCAGCATTTTTTCCAATTATGATTAAAATTACAATTATTATTGTTAATACAATTACTAATGTTCAATTACTCACACTTACTGTGCCTGAAATAAATAAACCCCACATTTTTAACCTTCCTCTTATGTTAGCTTTCTGTTGGCATCTCTTATCACAATGGATCAGTTTGACTTATGTCTTAAATCAGCGATAAAATACCCTAAAAAAATATTATCTATCATCTAATTTGTTTATCATCTCTTGGTTACCTTGTTAGGCTTCCTAATCAATGAAAATATTGGTATTAATATTTTTGGTGTGGGTCTCTGAGCCTTTTCTGTGTCGCTATGCTCCTTGATTTCATTTTTTTTAATGGTGAAATTATCCTGAAGAGAAGTGACAGGTAGTGGGAAAAGTTGATATCAAACACATTTTGATAATTGTAATAAGTACGTATGTGTAGGACATAGAACTGTAAAATGGTTTCCAGGTTTTGCGTGTAACTCAATTGTAATGAACAGTTTTTGTAGAATTTCCATGAAATTCCACAGAAATTTCAATATTTACAATTACAAAGTCAATTATCTAAACTCAATTACATTTCAATAGGGATGTAACGATTCACTCAACTCCCGATACGATTCGATTCACGATACTGATTTCACGATACGATTTTCTCGCGATTTATTTTACAAAATGGGACTGTAGACAAATGACTGAAAAATATTCCTTTATTTTTTTGGGGAAAATACTATACTTTTCCTTTTATTTTTCATTGTCAAAAGAATCCCTTGATAAACTATTCAAAATGATGCAATTTAACTAAAAATAAATCTTGAATGAAATAAATAAAGGAATAATACAAATGAAGAAGCCTATTAATTTAAATTCTGGTTCTGTAATAAACAATTCAAAACTGCATAATAGTTCTTTTTCTTTTTAAAAGTGCAACTGAAAATGTATTTTGTGCCTTAACAATTGGACTTTAAAAAAAACAAAACAAAAAAAAAAGAAGCTATGCTAGCAGACAGAGTTATTAGAAAAACATGACTTTTACAGATATTCACGTAATATTACAGATATTCTTTCGGTGCTAAAGGAGTAAAGAATCATTTATGAGCATGTTTAACAGTAAATGGCGGCCAGAAAGAAAATAGTAGCAGATTCCACCCGTCACGTCCGCTTCTGGAAGGATTAATATATAGCGCCCTCTGCTGGTTAAAAAAGTACTGCGATTCAATTTTCAGAGCATCGATGTGAACCGTGGTACCTATGAATCGATTTTTAACTGCCTTACGATTAATCGTTACATCCCTACATTTCAACTATGATAACAGTCGCATTATTCTTTCCAATACAATTTCAATTACCGGTATAATTACACTATCATTTTAATTAATTACCAATTACACGAATACAATTATAATTGACCCCAACCCTGTCACCTGCACAGTTCCGTTATGAGACTGGATGCCCGTTTACTGATGGTTTTTGGGAAGTCACTTTCATCAATGCCACCAATGGTTGAAGTGAGAATTTTCTCGGGGTCAGAGCTGCTGAATGGAAGCCTAAACAGAAAAATATGAACATGGAGATGTGTTCAATCAACACTAACTCATAGGTAAAGGAAGCATAAAGATGTAAACTCTACCGTCCACTAAGAAGCTCAAACACCAACACTCCCAGTGACCACATGTCTGAGGATGTACTGTGGCCTTTGCACAGGATGACCTCAGGTGACATGTAGCCCAGCGTACCACAGAAGGTCCAAGTCCTCTGCCCCGCCTCCACGTTCTTTACACACTTCGATCCAATCTATAAGAATTCAGTTTTAGTTTTTTTCCTTACTATTACTCAGCATTCCAAACATCAACATGCACTGTTAGTACCAGTTTGGCATAACCGTGCTCGTCCAGAACGACATTTTCAGGTTTGACGTCTCTATAGACGACTCCACGACAGTGAAGAAAGGTCAGCGCCTCAACAACACAAGCTGTGTAAAACCTCGTGCTGCACTCGTCCAAATATCCCCTGAAAATGAGAGTATAAGTGAAGATTTAACCACCATAGCATCCAATACAGAACCAGGCCCATCCCTGTTAGGACCTCGACATTGCAAAACATCTACATACATGAAAGGTAAATTAAAATAAGTGTTTATTTGTACCGTTGTCGTACGGACAACCTCCAGTGCTATTGGTACGGTTACTGAAGTACGTAACGTCTTAGGGCTAGGGTTAGGTTATAACCCTATCGCAACAATTTTTAGGGTTAGGGTAAGGTTTATTCTTAGTCACGTGACCTAAACTGGCCAAATAGGGGCGCTGCGTACGGATAGAATGTCGGTATATTGATATGGCAACCGTACAGATAGCCACTGCCAATGAAAATATATGCATTAGATTTTTATTTCAAAACCCTTTTTATTTGCGTTAATTTCTTTTTGCGTTTTTCGAGATTTTATTCATTGTCTTTTATTGGGATCAAGGAACCTACTGTGATCCTGCATGTTCCTCTTTTTCTTCCAAGAAAATCCTACTTCCCATTCATGAACAATCACCAAATTTTGCACAAAGGTCTCATGTCAGATTGCCTCAGCCTCAAAAACAGGCCAATAGTCCTAAAAGTGGCGCTACGGTAAACCTCTAAAGTTGAGTATTTTTTAAATTCACAATAAATCAACCATACAGTATGTGCTACAGATTTGCACCTTTCACCAAAATGCAGCCCTAATACTGAAAAAACACATTGCAAATTATAAATTCCATCACTTATATCACTTATCTGTCTATCTCCTACCAATTTTTTTTTTGCTCAATTGGTGTCATATTTTGTATGGCTTTTTAAATTTGCTCTGATTTAAATCCATGCAAAAATGACATTTTTTAATATTAGTTTTTCACCGTTGGAGCTAAAACAAACAAACAAACAAACAAACAAAAAAACCACCACCAACATCTACAAGCTGAATAATAACTGAATTTTTTTTAAAACCTTTGAAGCTGCTGTCTTGCACACAGGTGACTGGCTTAGTCAATTAGTGAAGCGACAGGTGACATAGGCATGTTACATTATTAAATAGTTGTGGATTAACCCTATTAATTCAATGACTAATTATTGCAGCTGTTGAATTCCTTCATTAAGCTAGTTTTAAACATATGCACCACAGAGTTACAGTATCTCCTGCTAATTAAAGGTACAGTGGAAGATTTTCCGGAAGAAAAGTGCCCTCTGCACTTGCAAAACACTACCTGCTTTCACGAGGGAACGCCAATGTGCGGGAGAGAGCGTGCACAAGCCCAGTTTTCCTCATGCACATCTCTGTTTAGTCGGCATTGCGGATGGAAGTTTACCTTCCAAAAGAAGATTTGCACTTTTCCCACTATGTCAGGCTCTCCACCGGTAAGTGAAAATCCATTTTCAATGTACCCGACGCGCACCGGGCACGAGCATGTACAACGTCCTTACGTAAATATATCACCTGAATGATTGACAGGAGGACCAATAGTCTTGATGACCCACCTGTAAATAGAAGCCGAAAAAGCATCATCCACTATACCTTTAACTCAGTGAGACAGAGCATCGTCTTTTTTGCCTCAAATTGTGAGTTCAACTTTCAGCTGATGTCAAACGCACATGAGAATGCCACCTTTGTTCTGCCTACACTGTTTGTGCCTAAAATTGTCTGAACAGAACCATTGCTGCACAGACGCTATAACTGTTGTGTTTTTATACTACTGCATTGATTGAAATAGATTCTGATTACGAGATTAAATTATTTCAGATAATTATGCTACATTGTTAGTTGGGTTGGTGTTTAATGTGTTCACATTGTGTCTTGGATGAATAGATGAATTACTCACTTGTATCTAAGTAGATCTGATAAATCTCCACCAAGACACGCTTCAGTCAAACTGTACAAGCATTCAGCATCTTTGAACATTTTATAAAGCCTGCATAAAAAGACACAAAGGAGTTTTTAGTTTCCTTAAACTTACAGTAAAGTTGAGCCAAAGTGACGGTTGCTGTCGAGTAAAACACCTGACAATAAAGGCACAGCGGATCTCCTTTAGGATGCGTCCCTCTCTGATGAGGTGCTCCCTCTGCGCGCTCTTGACGATCGACCTCTTAGTAAGAACCTTCATGGCGAACAGACGCTGAATGTTGGTCTTTAGCTGAACCTGAAGAGAAATCAATGCATTACATTACAGAAACATGGAATCTCAATGAGATGGCACGAGAAACCATCCCTGTCACAGTGCATGAAGATCGGGCCTCACCAGGTCGACGTGACCGAACTCCCCAACCGCCAAACCGCAAATAATCTGAAAATCACTTAAAGTGGAAGATGAGAGGGAGACCACATCCATGTCTGACCTGTTCATGGAGAAACCTGGTGTTAGCTTGTATGATTTGTGACTGCCAGTGGATTTAAATTCACGTGTAATTTCATAGCTCTCACTCAGTGTCAGAGTTGTTGCTATCCACCTCGTCTTGATGGCAGTCGAATGCCAAACCATCAATAATATCTTTAAAGATCCTGAAATACAAAACCATGGAAGTGGTCATCAACTTATGATCAAATTAAAGCATCAAATAAACCCCGGCAACGTCTAGTGCAGTGCTTCTCAACCATTTCAGCCTGTGACCCCCCACAATAAAGGTGCCAGAGACCAGGGACCCCCACTGTAGACATGAATACTGAAGAACAGTCATGTGAAGACAGCTTTAAGGGGGAATAAAGGGGAGAGCTTTTGGGGACCATCCATAAAGTCAGCAAAATGATGGTCCATTGTTCTATGAATCTGGCCATATTATACATCTTAAAGATGTAAATCCTTGTTTTAACCAGAAATAAAATGGGTTAATAGTTACACAAAATTATGGAAAAGGTTAGAAAACCATAGAAATTGGTTAAAATTTGCAAATTAGAGTGGCTAAAAATGGACAGAAATGTAGTAAAAAAAAAAAAAAAAAAAGTTCAAAATGTCAATATTGGCTTAAAAGTGGCAGATATGCGGGGGGGGGGGGGGTGCTGTCATTTTAGTTTTAACTGGAAAGTCGAGAATATGGTTAAATTGGCAAAAAAAATAAGCATGAAATATGGTGAAAAGAAGTTACAAGTGACAGTAATGGGTCAACATATGCGACAATAGGTGGGAAAAGTGGTGGAAATGGTTTATAAGTGCCAAAAATGTCTTAAAAGTAGGAAAATGTGCAGAAAAAGCATTGAAATTTAAAAGGAGCAAAAATATGGCAAGAAAAAGTGTTGAAAATAGGTTAAAATATGGAATGTTTGGTTTAATTGGTGAAAAATGGTAAAAATAATGAAAAATGGGCTCAAATTGTACAGAAAATATGCTTAGTTTTTTGAAGACATCTGGTGTCCCCATCCCAGTGTCTCACGACCCCAAATGGGGTCCTAACCACAAGGTTGAGAACCCCTGGTGTAGTACATAATTCATAAAACAGTCTACCCTATTTTGATCACCAAGCACGTCACGTCTCCAACCGCAATCACGTTCTCAGTCTGAATATAGTCTCTGAAGACAGTGAACAGAGGATTAGTTGAAAACAAACAAACTGTTTTTTTTAAATGTGCTTGATTTTATCCTCACTCCCACAGAGCTCTCTCTCCAAACCACTGTCCTTCACTGAGTGGCCTCGGCTCATCACGGCCTGGCTTCTTTTCTGTCACTTTCACCTGGAATAATCCAAAGGACAGAAGATTGAGAAAAAGAAGAAGAAAAAAAAGCCATTAATATTGGCGATCTGATTTCAATTATCAGCACTGTAATGCAATTTCCTTTTCCCATTTCATTCTTTGTAGTTTAACCTTTTTCACAGGGATCCTCGATTCATCGCCGTAACAGGCAGAGAGCATGAAAGGTTACCTGTCCTTTACTGATGATGTATAAGCTGTCTCCCGCTGCTCCTTGTCTGGTGATACAGTCACCGTCGGTGAAATGTCTCTATGGCAGATAAATGTCAAACTTTGAAAAAATGCATGAAGGATAAACTGTTAGCTTTGTCGTGCTTTTTTTCGCTAACGGATGTAAAGGGAACAGAAAACACATCTAAACATCTCTGATTACACTGATATGCCCTTGTAAACAATCAGATTGTCTCCTGTTTGCAGAGCGGCGCATGCCATCCCAATACTGTACCTCCTCCATGAGCTCACACATTTTCTCGATGACCTTCTCTGATAATGACTGCAGGAAAGGAAGTCTGCACACAGAACGAGATAAATTATGAAACTATTCACAGCATGGCTTGAATTTAATCTGTACTGTGAGTTTGCAGGCATGTATAGTCGAAGCCAGAAACTGAAAATCTCTCCCTACAGTTAATGATCTACATGCTGCATTATAAGCACAGGCAAATGAAGTGAGTGGTGACGTTGCCAGAATATAAAGCAGCATATCAGGGGACGGCTCCATTCACCTGCTGAGCAGCTCGGCTGATTGAGCGAGGCGCTGCACACCTCCGTGGATGACAATGGTCTTATAGCTCTTACGGTCCATCACCCACAGTTTACTGTCCATCTGTGCTGCAAATGAAAGGACAGAAGGAGAGGTGGGCCGTAGTCAGAGCCAATCAATCAATTCAAACTATTGTTCATTGGTTTGGACAAAGCAGATGAACAATCTCACCAGTGTGTTTCAGCACGACTGAGGATCAATTAAAAAGTGTATTTTTTGTGGAGAATAAGCAAAGACAACATCTAACTTGTGGTGTAAAGAGCACTGATATATCCAGCTCAAGTAGAAGTACTGTTACTTGATTGAAATTATAATTTTGTTAATAAAACTTGCCACGTTTCCCTTGCATACAGTAAACATCTCATGTAGAAACTTAAAAGGGAAGAGACAAAATCGTGCACAATTGGAACTTAATTTATTTTCCACAAAGGCATCTGTATAAAATAAGAGGTTTGTCAAAATGTACAATTTTTAAAAAAAAAATTAAAATAACACCAATGAATTAAATTCAAAATATAAATCTAAGTATAGCGACATTTGCAGAGCCAAATGTACCATGTGGGTAACAACATAATAGGTAGAAACCCAAGGAAGTGGCGTTAATCAGAAATGGCACGACTTAGAACATATGGATTATGTTCAATCACAATGAAACAGAAATCAAAAAAAATTATCACAAAAAACTATAATTTACTTCGTAACGGTTGGATGTCGAAATGTAACAAATTACTTCTTTTAAAACGTACAAGTAAAATTTCTGATTTAGAAATATACTCAAAAAAGTACATGCACCCATAAAAACCACTCATTTATAATAACGTGAGTACTTGTGATCCATTACTTTCACCTCTGTATCTAGCTTATAGACTTATGGCAGGGATGGGAAGCTTCTATCACAGCTTCTATCACTGCAGGAGCCACAAGTATGATTGTCTGATCCAAGGGGCCACATTATCGACATTAATGTCAGCATTTAGAATAATGACTAATCTGCGCATTAACACAGAAAGAACAAAGGGTTTGTATATTTTTCTATCATTTTAGTATATTTTTGCTGCCTATTTTTTTATGTTTTTGTTGTCTTTTTGTATGTTTGGGACTGATTTTACGTGATTTTTTTTTGTTTTTCGCTTTTTTGTGCATTTTGGGATTCCTTTTCTGTTTTCGTTGCTGCTTGATGTCTTTTTGAAGTCATTAGGTGAATTTTTGTTGTTTTGTTTGTTTTTGGAGGCATTTTTGCTATTTTGTTAATTTTTCTGTGATTTTGTGTATTTCTGGAGACATTTTGTGCATTTGCTTTAGGGACCGCACTGTCCGCAACATAGTTAGAGCGAGGGCCGCATGTGGCCCCTGTGCCGCCATTTGCTCATATCTGATATGGGGGCATGAACAGGATTTATTAAATTGTTTATTTCTCACTTCATGGGCTGAGATTAAAAAGTGGGTTGCACACTGGTCACGGTGCCGAGTATCTCAAAGGCATTTATCTAAAGAAACGAAAATCATCTTCTGCTTTTATTTTTGAAAGAATTTTATAGGTGCCAAAAAATTCTTAAAAAATAAAAAATCTGTCTTTCTGTATTTACTTTGTAAGAAATGTTTGTCATATACTTTTCCAAATAGATCAGATGAATACAATCTGATTTCTGTTTTTATAATCACTCTTTTTCTTTCTTTCTTTCTATTTTTTTTTTTACAACTGAACTTCCTAAGATTATAATTAATAATAATAATAATAATAATGATAATAATAATAAATTCAATTTATGATGCACTTTTCATTCCAAGGAATCTCAAAGTGCTACATTTAAAGGTGCAGTCCGCAGCTCTCAGATCCCTCTCTCCCCCTCCCTCCCTGCTGCTCTCTTGCCCTGCCTCCAAACTTTCCAAAGTCCCTCCCTCAGAGGAGCTAACAAGCAAACGTTAGTCCGACAGCAACATCAAGGTAACATAACATGCTCTGTTAAAAGCATATTACTGCAGCGCTTCTCTCTCTCAATGTGCACACACCTCAGCAGCAGCAGCAACAACACAGTGTCACTTACAGCAGCCCACACGGAGGCTGCTGCATGCACATTAACAACACATGCGCTACGGAGTTCTAGTATAACAATTACAAATCAAACAATGTAAATCAAGCAGCAGTAATTACCTTTCTAGCAGAAAAGTCACCAATTCCATCTTCTACTCCTCCAGACCATACACTGTAAAAAAGCGCTCTCGCAACAGGAAAGGGGCGGGGACTGTGAGCTACAGCTGTCAGACAGCCCATCAAACACAATCCTGGCTCTGATTGGTTCTTTTTGCTTGGTCGTGGTGCATTCTGGCAATCTGCCAAAGGCTGCAGGAGCAACAGGGGGGACGTTTTTTTTCACAAAACTACTAGTTTGATGTAAAGCTGTCCTTACGTCGTGACAGCTTTAGCAAATATAACAAAAAAATCACTTTTATAACAGTTGCAGACTGCACCTTTAAAAACACAATAAAACTACACAAGATTTAACACCTAAAAGCTTTCCTAAATAAATATGTCTTTGATTCATTCTTCTTTCTTGAGAGAAATCTTGATGTCCTTCAGATCTTGTTTCCTTGTATTTAAATTTTCAATCCACCACATAACGCTCCACTTTGCAGCTGCGCAGCATGTTTTTACTTCCCATTCAACTCAGCATCTGTTTCCGTAGGAATTTTAGCTGATAGTTATCATCAGCACGTCTTTCCTCACTCTGACCAGGCTTGCTTTTTCTGCAGCTCCTTTGACAATGTCACATAGACAGGCCCTGCACAAGCACAAGGCTTATTGATAGTCTCAGGTGGCCACATGGGGGAGAAAAAAAAACTCATTTCACAACAGGAAGCAGACAAATAGAGTTGGCCTTGGAAAATTCCAAAGAAAAGGTTTGAGACAAAGAGACGTGACACAAAGGACTACAGACTGCAGCACAAACTGAGCGTACTGACCACAGAGCGGACCAAAAGTGTTCCACCGTAAATTGGGAGCACTGGCTTGTTTACAGATAAAGAAATCAGTGTGAGAAATTAAATGCTGTGGAAAATAATCAGATTTCTTTGCTCATTGAAACTGATCCCTGTCACTGTCAAAGCCTATTTATTGTGAAACTAGGTCACAATGTAATGATGGCTGAGGAACTATTCCCACAGGACTTTGTGATTAGATGGTCACTGGAAAGTAGTGCAGCTTTTCCATTTTATAGCGTTATTACTCTTTGCTAAATGCCAGAGAACCTTGAAGAAGAATATTAGATTCCAGTTGGATTTCATAGAGATGGTGTAACAATATGAATGCGAGGTTAGGCAGCACAGATGAATTTCTTTTCTTTTTTTCTTTAATGAGCATTCTCAGAAAAAGCAATTTAAAGCTGCAGTACCTAGAACATCACACTGTGTATTTATCCTTGTAAGTGAAAGACATTCATTCAGTGCTGTGTATAGGAAATCAACACAGTTGGAAATGAATGATGATAGTTTTTACCGATATTTCATATGCCAATATTGTCCAGCGCTTATTTAGTGATAATAACCAATATATACATCCCTCCACCTTCATTTTACATCACACAATTACAATTACTCACGTTACTGTAATTGAGTTGCTTTTATGGATACTTGTACTTTTTGGAGTATATTTCTAAATCAGTCATTTTACTTGTAATTGCGTACGTTTTAAAGGAAGTAAAGTAATTAGTTACATTTCTACACCCAACCGTTACTGAGTCATTTTTATTTTTTGTGATTATTGGGCATAGCACTGTTTAAGAGTTCATAAGTTTAGCAATACTTTTAGCCTGAGAATGTATTTATTTTGAGTTGAATTCATTGGTGTTATTTTATTTAAAAAATAACTGTATACTTTGACAAACTTTGACTCCTTTGAGGAAAATAAATTATGCTCCAATTGTGCACAATTTGGTCTCTTGCTTTTTAAGTTTATACATGAGATGTTTTCTGTGTGCAAGGGAACCGTGGAAAGATTTATTAACAAAAATTAACATGGGTGGTGAATGTAACTAGTAACTATCACTTTGAGTACTATTGAATTGAGCTACTTTTTACTTGTACTTGAGTACAATTTCAATCAAGTAACAGTACTTTTACTTGAGTAGGATAAATCAGTACTCTTTACACCTCTGTATATGTATATCTCCATGGAATTAACACGTTAACTCTACAACATAATCCTTGCAAAATAAGAAAATGAATTGAACGTCAGTTATGGAGAAATTGCCATATCTATTTCTAGTCTCAAACAGCAGCCCAGCACATATCGGTAGAAAAACCTAGCAATGGCAACCGGTATTACATTTAATGGCAAATATTGGTGGCTAATATTGCCCATTTCTAAACACAGTGTGTTCCTACCTGAGATGGAGCACGTGTGAGTGTAGTTGTAAAGAAGTGCAATCTCTCCGAACAATTCTCCTGCCTCAATTGTGAGCAGCTTCACTCCATCTTTAGTCATCTCCAGCCTCCCTTCTGTTAACGCACATACACATAGTAAACAAACACTGCATCATACACCATAGTGCTGGTTCCTCTGTGGGAGATGTCACGTTACAGATGCAGCCAGCGCTGAAACTATTTTTTGCTCTGGGTGCCAAATACGGAGCAATTTTATTTCAAATGGGCAGCAGATTTAGCGTGGGGGAAAAAAGCCATTTTTAACAATAATTTGCCCTGTTTTGCACTTCCACACACACACACACCACACACACACACACACACACACAGTTATTCAATTATTTCAACAATGTGAGACTGCATTTGTGTCATATAGCCATGGGGGATGGAATGATTTGGTCATTTACACAATTATCAATTTTTTCCCTGTGATTTTCACTTTCTCTTGCGGACCAAATTGGATGATTGACATGTGCTATAAAGCAAGGGTTCCCAACCTTGGGGTAAGGACCCCATTTCGGGTCTTGAGACACTGGGTGGTCATTGCCAGATGCCTTCAAGAAACTAAGAATATTTTCTGAACAATTTGCCATCTTGCCATATTTTTTTTGCTCCTTTTAATGCCTTTTATGCTACATTATTCCCATTTCTACCACTTCTACATCAAATTTCAATGTCTTTTCTGCATAATTTTTCCACTTTCAAAACATTTTGGGGACTTATAAACCATTTTCCCACCTAATGCCACATATGTAGAGCCATTATTTTCACTTGTTTTCACCATATTTCATGCTTATTTTGCCAATTTAACCACATTCACGCACATTTGACATGCCCATTATTTGACAGTTTAAACCAATTGTTCCTACTTTTGAAATTGCATTACCCCACCCCCACAATTCCGACACTTTTAAGCCAATTTTGACACTTTGAACCCTTTTTGACCACTTTTCTGTGGTTTTTAAAACCACCTTCAGGTGCAGTGGGGGTCCCCGTTCTCTGGTACCTATATTATGGGGGTCGCGGGGTCGTGTTGAGAACCACTGCTATATAGAGTATGGACCGTGCAAATAAACAACTAATTTTTTTTTTATAACCTACAGTTGAGCTTTGATGTTTCCACACATTTCAGCCCAATGAGTGTCCCCTGCTATTCCCATAAGTGTCTCCTTTCTTGTTCATACATGTCTCATTGTGTTTGGAAGCTGAATCAGATTATCTAATTATATTGCGATAATGTAAACCTGAGCAGTAACGGTTCCTTTAGACTGTGAAACGTGCAGAAGAAAACTATAAAACACAGGATTTTGGAGTTTGATTCACCCTCTAAAATATAGGCCTGAGCACCAGAGCTCCCCTCCTGAATGACACAGCAGCCTTCTTTAACAGTGGTGTGATGCATTATGGCTGTGATGGCGTCCATCGCTTCTTCATCAAGGTTCTTCAACAAGTCATTGTTGAGCAGTGCGGTCTGAATCAGCCTCTGAGTCCTGTTGAAGAAAAGAACGGTGATGTAACGTATCAGGGCCTGGTTATCAAAAACATTGCATGGTCCAAGGCTGCAGCGTTTAAAATGATGGCGGATGTGGGTTCATAATGATGTGAGTCATGCAGAAAGCACTCATTGAGCCTTGAATATCTGCTACTCCGATCCTTGTCTCCGAGGAAACACTGTGTGAGGCGAGCTTACTCTGGGCTTTTCTCACAGCTTCTGTGTGGAAGTGCACTGAGGGTTTCTGGGTCCAGGATGATGGGCTCACAGATAATGGTCTTTCTGCTGGATCTGTGGCTGCCTCCAGTTTGGAAAGGGCAAGCTGAAGGAAGGCAAATCAACACAAAAGTCTCAAGTTCAAGATTGTATTTTGTTAAACGTGTGACAGAGAGGAATGTGTACCTGCACTGCCTGTAGACGGTCCTGGGAGGGAGACGGTGGCTCTGTAGCGGTCCAGCTCCTCCTGCAGCCTCCGAATAAGCTCGTCTTTGGTGTCCAACTCCAGCTCTAACTCATCTATCAGAGTGTCCCTCTGGCGCAGCTCCTCGATCTTAAGCTGGAGGGCAAATTGGAGGTCCCGAAGCGTTCCCATTATCTGCAGCACCAGTGTCAACAACAATCAACATCATCAGCAACATCACAAGCACAGTTTACCTGAGCAATATGTAAATATTTGGTGTTTGGACACTTAATATTAGCTTTTAATCATTCAATCCACAATGTATTGAACTATAGTAACTCATTTTAGGTGATATTTGTGTTTCTTATGTTGTTGTTTTTATTTGACAGGGACAGCATAAAGCTAATGCTATTTATTATAGCCTTAACTCATGTGCATCATTTATCCCTATAGCTCGGACTTTGAGCTTTTCACAAAAAAAAAAAGGTTATTTGGTCACTATTATTGTTACATAGCAGAAATGGGCAACTGCCAACTGTCTTATTTTATACGGCCCCAGAAGTAAACATACAAAATTTACAAAAAAATATGCAAAACACAAGCGAAAATACATTAAAAAAACATTGCAAGAAAATATAGTGCAAAATACTCCAAAAAAAAACACAAAAATGGACAAAATAACGACAGCAATACACAAAATGACAACAAAAATACACAAAATGCCGTAAAAAAATTAGACAAAATTACAGAAAATTACAAAATGACAACAGAAGTACACAAAA
Organism: Gouania willdenowi; assembly: GCF_900634775.1. Classification (NCBI taxonomy): domain Eukaryota; kingdom Metazoa; phylum Chordata; class Actinopteri; order Blenniiformes; family Gobiesocidae; genus Gouania; species Gouania willdenowi. The sequence goes on from NC_041052.1 coordinate 21,526,883, forward strand.
ATCACTCCAACAAACACAATATGACAACATAAATACACAATATGACTCCAAAAATATACATTTTACAGGAAAATTGCACAAACGGACAACAAAAATACACAAAAAGCAACCATAACAAGCAAGACTACAAACATAAATGACGGAAAAACACACAAAACTACTCTAAAAACGCTTTGTTCAGATTGGTCATTATTCTGAATGCTGACATGAATGTTGTATTTTGGCCCTTTGATCAGACAAACACGGCCCTCGCTGTGATGCAAGTTGCCCACCTCTGTTTAAAACATTGCCAAAAGGATTCATTATTTGATAAAAGAATGCAAGACAAGGTTTAGCTTCAGAAATCTGTTTCCAAGGAGGCAAAAATGTAAAATGAACTCAGTCTCTGCATGTTTTTAATGTTAACTCACTTCAACACACCTGTCTACAAATATTGTGTCACCCTGCAGCGATGCAATTAAAAATAAAAAACATTATTGCTTTTCAATTAAATTCAATTCCACCATCATCCTTCATTCATTCATTTTTGGTAATTGGTTAACCGGCAGTTGTTCTTTTTTCTTAAGATGGATCAGAGAATGAAAAGCCTATTTTCAATATCATATTGTGTCAATCCCGTGAACTCCATATCTGAAAACTAAAGTTAAATCAGTCTGTCTGACATTTATTTTACTGTAATTACACATGAAAGTACACTAACTACATGAAGTGTATATGAACACAAATGCAGACATGATAGAAAATTTATTTTGGGCAGAAATATTGATTTTTGATATAGTTACAATTTTTTTTTATATATATATATATATATACACACACACACACAGATAGATAGATGTTATTGATAGATAGATGTTATTGTGACTCTCCAATACAGATAAACTAAGTGACTTCAAGGTCGCTGCATTAATGTGAATAAGTATAAAGTGAGTCACTGGTGTATAATATAATGTTATGGCCACAGTCCCCAGTGATCCATCACAGCGGGTTGAACAGAGAAAATGATCAGAATGGCTTGATTGTGTGAGTGTAGCTCCAGCTGCTCACAGCACGAGGACAGCTCTGCACATTGGTAATAATAATAATAATAATGGTAAATAATAATAATAGAGATGTAAATGCACTCAGGCACCATGATTACTCACCGCATGCACGCAGCCCGTCCCTGTCCTGTCCTCCTATCCTCGGTGGATCTGTCCCGGTTCGTCCCGGTTCAGGCTCATACAGGTGCGCGCACAGACACAGTGGACTGGTGCACAGCGTGCAACGTGCACGGGACTGGGATGGGATGGGATGGGATGGGATGGTCACTCGACCGTCACGCTGTTTCCACGCTGGGAGGGAAAAAAAATGAATGGACTGGATCCCAACTGGGTCACTGGGTCCGCTGGGAGTTTGTGGGGGAAGATGAACTGTGGAGCGAAACATCCATCATCCAAAGTACCTGTCTGTGGGTTCACCTTCTAATGAAATGGTTCCAGTAAAAGAGCTGTGGCACCCACTAACCATTCATTCATTCATTCATTCATTCATTCATTTATTAATTAATTCATTCATTCATTCATTCATTCATTCAAGGTGTTACAAGCAGTGGTGATTATTTTGTCGACAAGAGAAATGTCGCAATGATTTCCGTCACTTACATTTTTTTTTTTTTTTTAGGTGACAAATTATGACTTGTTTGAAAAATATTCATTTCAATGAAAACTACATCAAAAATATATTGATATTTTGGTCGACAAATAAAGTTTAGGATATAATTTAGTCGACAAATAAAATCTATGTTATAATTTCGTCACATATGGGACGAAATTCCAATCAGAACTCACTTGAATCGCGATCATGTCACATCAAATCTGTTTTTGTGTATTCACAAACATTAATACTAGGGGTGTCCGATCCAATATCGATATCGGATATTGGTCCAATATCAGCCTGAAAACGAATATCGGATATCGGATTCAAATTTCCGAATTCTAATCTATTTATTTATTTAATTATTTAAATTGTAGACTACTGTAGATATTATGTTGAATGTTAAAATGTATGTAACCAATAGGTTAATAATAAATGGGTCAGTTTTTCTCATACCTATTGTTGCTGACTATTGTTCTCTGTTTGAGTGACATCACTTGATCGAGCCTTTTCTAACATTCCACAAAATAAGTCATTATTGTTATTTTTATTTAAAAAAAAAAAAAAAAAAAAAAGTAATAAAAGTATGACTCATGCTGATATCATATCAGAAAAATATCGGTGTCGGCCGATACACAAGGCTGCAATATTGGTATCATATTGGAAATGAAAAAGTTGTATCGGGACATCCCTAATTAATACCATCCAATATCTGATTGATCAATGAGAATTTGATCTTAAATATGTAAACTCTCATCCAGCATAATCATCTGACTATATCTGTAACAGATTTAGCCAATTAAAATTGCAATGTCATTCAGTGGACTAAAACTAGACTATAACTGAAATAGCCTTGATGACTAAATTTGGACTAAAACTCGTTCCATTTTAGTCAAAAGACTAAAACTAAATCAGAATTTGCTGTCAAAATTAACACTGGTTACAAGTTTGTGATTTGCAGGCAAAATATATTTCCTTGTTGAACTACTTGTTTTTATGTTGTTGTTATAAATAATAAAATATAATAATAGTATAAATATTAGGGCCAAACCTGTGAAGGAGTTCCTGTAACTACAGGGACCATCACCAGAGAAGGTCTTTATCTCTTATAACTCACTATGAAATTATTACAGTCTCAACCATTTGACACCTATTGACAGTTGTGACCTTACCATTGAAAATTCATGTTAATATCAACTGGAGTAATATTACAAACATCTTTGTGATCAATCCCCACTGTACCTTACTGTGAAGAGTTCTATAGGTGTAGCAGTGTGTTTATGGACACATTAAGGTCTCTGAGCACTGTTTATAATACAGTCAAGTTCCTGCAAACAAAATTAAGTCATTTGTGTCTTTATGGTATGAAAAACTAAATGTCAATGTCAATGCAAATTCAAATGTAAATGTAAATGCAAATGTAAATGTCAATGCAAATTCAAATGTGAATATAAACGTAAAATGTAAATGTAAATGTTAAATGTAAATCTAAATGCTCAATCTAAATTTAAATATTAAATCTATATCTAAATGTTAAATCGGTCGCCAAATGTAAAGCTAAATGTTCAGAAATCACTAGGCCCTGCCCACATCACTGACTGCGGCTCAGTGAGTTAGGAGAGGGGAAGAGCAAGACATTGCGGGATCGCACTAAACTGGCGAACTCGAAAGAGCGGTAATGACTGGTGTATGTCCTCAGACAGTTTAACAGACGGAGATTCGCTGAGAGTACCGGCATGCTGTATGTCAACTCACTTTTGCCAGTGATGAAGACACCGAGGATGCAGAAAACTTTGGAGGGCAGGGTGTGTAGAGTGTGGGCGGGGCCTTGTGATCGACAGGTGCTGACCAGCCCACTTTGTATGATTTCTATACATTTGGCTTTACACTTGGTGACCGATTTAACATTAAGATCTAGATTCAACATTTACATTTAGATTTTACATTTACATTTAGATTGAACATTTACGTTTAGATTTAACATTTACATTTAGATTTAACATTTACATTTAGATTTAGCATTTACATTTAGATTCAACATTTACATTTAGATTTAACATTTACATTACGATTTACCATTAAGATCTAGATTAAACATTTACATTTAGATTTCACATTAACATTTAGATTTAACATTTACATTTAGATTGAATTTTAATGTGTACACATTTTAACAATGGTATAGACTATAGAACATGCTGTTTTACATGAATTTCTGTCTCAAATGAATTAGCTAAATGTGAGAAAAGTGAGCTAAATGTTCAAAATTTGTCGGCTATGAAAATCGACCAAGTTTTTACATTTGGCATCCCCATATGGGCCCTAACTATAAGCTGTGTGTGTGTGTGCGCGCGCGCGCGTGTGTGTGTGTGTGTGCGTGCGTGCGTGCGTTCGTGCGTGTGTGGTAAGTTACCACAGACACACGAACGCACGCACGGTAACCATGTGATGGATTGGTAAATAGATCTTAAGGACATGAACTTGAGATAAGGAATAATAGGGATCCTCAGTCTTATGATGATGATGATGATGATGATGATGATGATGATGATGATCCTGATCCTGATCCTGATCCTGATCCTGATCCTGATCCTGTGATGCAGCATAGCTAAGCTGCCACCAAACGACAGCCTTTAGGGGGCAGTGATGAGTCACAACATGAAACAGTCGCTCTGCTCCAGCAGAAGAAGATGTGGGTCTCTCATGACCAAAGTGCTTCAGTAAACGTTACTTTATGATCTCTGTGTAGTTACTTCAGTCGGTTTCGAATGTTGATACTTTTTTTACGGAGTTAAAAACAGTGGTCTTCTTTTTTTCTGCCTCAAAATGATCCTCACGGTAAAACCTCTTCAGGGGAAAGAATGCAGTGTTCGGGTAAGCCAAGAACTGATGCTAAGCTAAAGGCTAAATGTGAGCCTGCTGGTGTACTGAATCTACTGGTTTTATTGTTAGATAATGGCGGAAGTGTTGTTAGACAGGAGAAAACAATGGTTGTAATGGGTTTTGGGTTAACAAATTAGCGTCTACAGATAAAATAAAAATGGAAGTATTATTTTAACATGAATTAACGACATGTAAGGGCAACACGACATTCCCTTTGTTTCTACTGGTCATCAGTAACCAGAGAAACCAACAGATGCGTAACACCATCCGTCTCTATGTGCCTCGCGCTGAGTTGCTTAACAAATGATGTTGATTTGTGTGGTTAGTGGTTGTGTAACAATATAGACAAATCATTCCGCTATAGTTCAGCGTGTTATGATCAGTCTGATACTTATGAATACGTGTTGGTTACTTCCTGAACAAAGCGGAAGTCATTAAGATTACGACAGCTGCCAAACAATTCATTATCAAATCAAAATGTCTTACTTATGACCTGATTCCATCTACAAATTAATATAAATAATATGTTAAGGTTTCATTTATTCAGACAACTTTTGCTTTGGAAATCCACTTTTGATCTCCTGACGTTTCGATTGTCAACTGCCAGTCTTCGTCAGAGGCATTACTCCATAATTAAGGTATAGGGTACGTACGATTTTTATTTGCACTTGAATTCTCTTTAATATCTCTTTTTTTCTACTGTTAGATATACAAATTGAATTAAATACGTTTGAAGTTTTCTTTGGGAGAGTTTCAATTAGTGCTGACCGATTAATGGCATTTGCGATATTATTGCGATATCATAAAATGCAATGTTCCAATCGCAAAGACTGCATTTTTTTCAAGTCCCTCCCCCTTTGAAAAGCAGCTCCGAGATAAATTCTGTTGCGGTCACAAAGACGTTTATCCACCAGCTTCTTACCCAGATTTTTCTTTTCTTTTTCAGTCAAAGTTTTATACGTTGGCAGTCGTGGAAATGGGTAACTGGAGTTTCAGAGCGCTACGCCATGGCACTGCTCAGTGATAACTGTCTGCTGTTGTGATGGTGCACGCGCATTCACTTTAATTGACACTGGCCCGCTCCAGGAAGTCGATTCCTATTGGCTGGGCGAAGTCGGCGCTTTCTTGCATTTGTATAGGGGTCTGTTGACGAAGGCGGGACTTATATACATTAATGTATATGAATGACCACCGGCAGTAGACCATAGTAAAAGGCGAGTTAGCTATTTTTTTGCATTTCAAAAGAATCATACATAAACATAGATTTCGATGAAACTCCAGATATCAGCTTTAAGATAGGATAACCATATTTGGTGTGTGGCTTCAGGGTATCAATACCTTAATGGAGTTCGAAAATGAGAAGTGCGCGATTATTTTTTTCGGAGTTATTGCCCTTGTTCCGTTTTTTTTTTTTCACTCTGTTCGAGGTGTCTTCAAAGGGGACAGCTTTTCACAGAAAGCGTTTAAGGTGTTGTAATAGTTTCTTATGTATACATCTAAGTTCTTAGATTTAGGAAATTTAGGAAAAGGCTGTGAGTTGTTATGACAACAAATCTGATGGGGGATCTTGGTGACTGTCTTCTTCAGAATCAGAAATGTTTTAATGGCCATGTACAGTTTTAAGGACAGTACAAGGAATTTGTCTTGGTAGTTGGTGCACAAAACAAAAAAAACAAAGAACAACCCATCAACAATAATAATAATAATGATAAATATAAAGGATGACGGATAAATAAAGGATAGATAGAGAATAAAGGATAAATAGGATATATATATATATATATATATATATACATACAGTGCAGCAGATAATGTCATCATGGAGGTGGTGATCGGGTGGGTTTCAGTGGGTGACTGGGGTTGTGTTCATGTGGATGGTGGCAGAGGGAAAGAAGCTGTTTTTGCGTCTGGAGGTTCTGGTCCTGATGGACCGAAACCTCCTTCCAGAAGGGAGAGATTGAAACAGTTTATGACCGGGGTGGGAGGGGTCGGCCACAATCTTTCCTGCACTCCTCAAAATCCTGGAGGCGTACAGGTCCTGGAGGGAGGGTAGATTGCAGCCGATGACCTTCTCTGCTGAGTGGATGATACGCTGCAGTCTGGCCTTGTCCTTGGCCGTAGCTGCAGCGTACCAGATGGTGATGGAGGAGCAGAGGATGGACTGGATGATGGAGCTGTAGAAGTTCACCATCATCTTTGTTGGCGGACTGAACTTCTTCAGCTGCCACAGGAAGTACATCCTCTGCTGAGCTTTTTTGATGAGGTCCTGAGTGATGATGGTCCCCAGGAAGCAGAAGTACTCCACAGAGCTCACTGTAGAGTCTCCCAGGGTGAGGGGGGCTGGGCTTGTTATGTATTATTCCTCAACAGGATAGGTACAATTCAGGGCACATTTCACTGTAGGGTTACGTCGTAAATGACATTACATTAGTATGTTTTATAAGTGTGCAAGAGTAAGGGGTACATGGCTTTAGGGTAGGGGTACGCAACTTTGAAAAGTTTGGGAACCACTGAATATAGCTCTTTAATTGTGTGGTATTTAATTGTCAGCATGTCTGTTTTCTGTCTCTGTGTTGTTGATGTTCCAGGTAACAGAAGATGAAAAGGTCTCCACGGTGAAAGAACTGGTGTCAGAACGTCTCAACATACCAGCCAACCAGCAGAGATTACTCTACAAAGGAAAAGCTCTTTCAGGTCGATTTTCCTACACTCAAGTAGTGTTTTCCGGCTGTAATTACTGCTTCCATCAGTTGTTTTTTCCATCCATCACTCCTATGCATTTTTGATGATGGCCTGCAACAATGTTTTTCCTACAGATGAACACAGATTGAGTGATTACGCCATTGGCCCTGAGGCTAAGTTGAATCTTGTGATCCGTCCTGTGGGAGAAAGGACTGGAGCCCCAGGGATGGCAGGTAGCAGCAGCAGCAGCAGCAGCAGCACAGAGGCAGGAGTGTGGCAGACACTTTCTACTATACTCGCCCGACACTTCAGTCCTGCAGATGCAGCAAAAGTACACGAGCAGCTTATTAAGGTATTCAAACATTAAGCTTTGTGTGTAAACGGAAGACATCATCTTTAAGCAAATCTATAATTGTTCATCCAATTATTTCTGACATAGATTAGGGCAAAGGTGCCAATCTCATTTTAGTTCCAGGGCCAAATACAGGCCAGTTTGATCTCCAGTGGGCCACAGTTATTTCAACATGATTTTGCCCTAGTTTTCACGTATTGATATATATAAAGTATGTGAGGCACTAACAATATTCAAACACTAAGTGACATATATCAGTCCCTGTAGGACCTTCACTTCTAAATGTCCTTGATTCTGTGACCATTTTTTAAATTTTGGTTAATTTTGTGGAATAATTTGAGGAAAATGGCAGGACATTGAAAAAAATGGGAGTTCCTTTAACAATTTGAGATTGAAAATGTCTGCCATCACTTGTTATAAGCACGGGAAAACTGTGAGCACCCACAAATATGGTGGCGTTTCATTGAATTTATGCATTTAAAGAGACTGAGATGTGTTAAAAACACTTCAGACGAAGCTCTGCATTCATTTTCAACCACAAGATAACATGACCACTATTCTATCTGTAACACTGACTGGGGGTTTCCACTGGATACGTCTCCGCTGCGTCGATCCGGTATTGCCCCGCCGTCCGGTAATCCCCAGCGGTTGCGTTATGAGTGCGCCACGGTGCACTCCGGTTGGACAACTGTGACGAAGAGAAGAGATAAAACTGCACCAGTAAAACATGAACTAAATCGAAGTTGCTGCAATTTACAGTATGAGAGGAAACAATATAGTGAATGTGATTTTGTTTTTACACATTGACATTTTGGTGATGTACAGTAGTTACTCAAAATATAATCTGAAGTGTTTTATTTTGAAAAGTAACCTGATATTTTATTGTGGAGTACGTGCTTAATTTGCTGCTTAGCTTCATTTGCTCTGTGCTGATTGATGCGTCGTGCTCCAGTGTCCGCCAGAAATAGAGGTCCTGCGTATATCTGGTGGAGGGCACCGGACTGTCGGAGCTGGGAAGGAGCAGACGCGCATCACAGCGGACCTGGTGGAAATTAACACAAGTGGAAACCTATCAGCTACGGAGCCGCATCCAGTGGAAGTTGGGGGTTGGCATGAGAAGTTGAACGATATTATCGGCAGAATCGGACCTATTGGTCCATTTGTTACACTTCATTGACAATCAGTCAACCTTTTTTGCGATCTTGCCCATGTATCTCATATAGACGTACATATACCATGTTGGGGTATGATTTTACATAAAGAGAGGAAGAAAGAACAGGTGAAACGAGTCTAACCTGCTGTTTTTAAATCTGTCTTTCTTTCAGGATTATGAGCGTTCACTTAGGCAGCTCAGCCTTGACGACATTGAGCGTCTGGCAGGACGTCTGCTGCATCCTGATGACGGGAACATGGACACTTCATACATGGACTAAAATGCTCAATGTGTCACTGCTTTTTGTAATTGTTCTCAGAGTTTGTCAGTGGTTGGAAATGCATACAGTGAAAGTTCGCTCAAACTGCTGTGTTGGTTTGTTTTTACGAAAAGCTCCAAGTTTGTTCTGTACGGTGGCTGAGGGAACACGGAAAACTCCAAAAACAGCAACTGTTCGACTTCTTTTTTTTGACATGAGGAAGACCTTTTAAAGGAAACATGTTTTAACTCATGTGGAAATGCAACAAAGTGACTTGATTACATTCTATCCAAAGACACAGGAATCTCCCAGGCTGTTTGTCACATGATCTCTGGCTGCTACCAATCCCAGGGCTCCACCAGGGTATTATTTATTAGTCTCTTATGGTCTTTAACACTCACGACAAACAAAATGTTTAAAGCCCTAATTTAGTGTCACTTGTTTGATTTGTAAATATACTCTTTATGCACACAAATAAAATGTGAACATAAAAAAAAAAAACAAGATTCAAGATCTTTATTTTTCCCTGATGGGCAATTTTTTTTCTGCCGCAGTAGCAATAAAGATAATGTTGTGTATTGATGCGTCGCGAGGATTTGCATGAACTGATTTATTTAAACTTTGGTAAACTTCTTTAGTTTTATCATCACAGCTTTTTATCCATCAGTTTTTCAGCTGGTACCTTCCAGTGGTGCATTCTGCTGCAGAAGCCACATGTTTAAGTATACACTAGTGATGCATACATTATCTGCATTAAATCTTCCATTTCCTGCTCTTATTTTGCTGAGGGTTAACCTGTAGAAACTCCGATCCCAGCCCAGAGGCATCTTTGTTTTGTGTAATGGAGGACTGAGATGAACTGTACACATTGTGCTCTGCCTCACACTGAATCAGCTGAGAGGCTTTTGCACGCTGATTTAGATCAGTTTTTAAAGACTGCAATGATGTCTGTCTTGTTTTTTTATTTATTTAATTGACATTTTGAATAATTTTAATTGACTTGTTTTATGTCCCATAATTTTTCTACTTTACATCTAATGTTTTTTTCAGGTGTAGTATTTAATGAACAAAGTATTACATAACATTTACATAATGACTTTTGTAAAGCTGACACGCTGCATCAGTCATTTGATTTGTGTGGAAACATATGAAAATGAAGATTCTTATTATCCAGTTAAGGGACCGTTCAACATCAATTGGCAGATTTATTTTAATTTTTTTTAAAAAAAGAAAAAAATTGTGATTATTTCTACATATTAATAGTAATTTTATGTTTTTGTTTGCATTGATTTCTGTGTAAATACTGAGGGATCCCCTCTGGTGACTGATTTGAGGTTAAAGATGACAAGCTTGCAGGAATTGTGTGAGTTAATAATGCTTGTAAAAAGAGGCGTCAAACTTGTACTGATGAATATTTAGGATCCAGGCATCCAGGAGACAGATTGAAGACATATGGGTACCTTGATATTTTCCTCATCGCAAAAGCTCGTCTGTCCTTTTACAAGTAGTGTTACATCATCCTCTGACAGCTAACGTGATAAGATGAGCATTATCTGACAGTGTCCCTCTGAGCAAAGGGTTCTGCACCACACAACGAGTGCCGATAGTCCAATAAATAGAACAGCTAGAATTAGAGATTTCTTATACGCTTAGAATTTAGAGAAAATTTAAAGTCATACTTTAATGATGAGGCTGTGTAACCCACAGGTTTAACCATCTGATAAAAAGCTGGGCCACAGCATAAATAATAAATGTGAATCTGCACTTAGACACTTCAGCCCTCCATCATCAAAACTGTGTGTGCGCCTGCGTGCGTGCAGTTTGTGTGTATTGTGATTTGATGTGGTTACAGTGTATATATGGGTGCATGGCAATATTTTTTGTCCTGCTTTATATTGATCTTTTTATTTCTATTGTGTATGTTTGTTTAAACAGTTCACGTCAGGGTTGGGCTCAATTACATTTTTCAGTTACAATTTTTTCCAATTACAATTACAGTGACCAGCAATTTTTCCAATTGCAATTAAGTTAAGTTAGTTAACCTTCCTCTTGTGTTAGCTGTTAGCATCACTTATGATAACTGGTCCTAAATCAGCTGTCATTTAATTTTTTTTCCCTATCTATGAATGACCTTGTTTGGCTTCCTAATCAATGAAAATATAGGTTTTAATATTTTGTGTGTGTGCGTCTGATCCTTTTTTTTCTGTCAGTATACCCATAGATTTAAATGTCTTTTAAAGGTAAAATGTGGGGAATCTTGATCTGGACCATATTCATATAATTGTTAACTTTGTATGTATAGAACTAGACCCCAGTTTTGTGTTAAATTGACAATTTTTATAGAATTTTCATGGCAATTACAAAGTCAATTATCTAAACTCAATTACAATTTAATTACAATTACGACAACAACAGATTTTTAAAATTACAAATACAATTATGATCACAACGTAATTGTAATTAATTATCAACTATGAGATTACAATTATAAATGACCTCAACCCTGGTTGACGTCATTTCAAATGAACAATGTATATTTATATATGTGGATGTACTTCATGCAAAAAAAAGTAGTTTTAATGTTTAATGTTAGCACTTTAATAAAAAAATAAGAATAAAAAATAAATTGAAAAATCAATAATGGACAAGCCCTTAGTAGGCGGAGCTTAGCTGGAACATTTGAGCACGAGAAGCTGCCGGTTCACAATTCCCAGCCAATCAGAATGAGGCAGGGTGATGCGTTGCCGCCCATACTGACGTTTGATATCAACTGCTTATTTTAACCGCACGAGCGAAATTCATTGATTTTTTTTTTTTTATGTATCTTGATTTTATTTTTTTCGAGGGAACAATGGAGACGGACAGGTTGGATTGTTGAGGATCTGTGTTGCTAGTCGTCTGTGAGGTGAGAAAAATGCGGCAACTTTGGTTGTAGCTGCTAAAATGAAAGCGTTAGCATGAAGCTAGCACATTTCAGTCACTTCCTGCCTTTCACCTCCAGCTAAATGACCAATAATAACACGACGCTCGTCGACCTGTGGTGGTCTGTGCATTGTCAGCTTTGTAACACGCATGAATGCTACATTTAACTAGTGGCATAAGCTAATATTGCAGTGCAACAACTTGTGGTGCGTTCAGGGCGCAAATCCTCTCATCAGGACCACTTTAACCTGACCACTGCTTTACCAGAGCGACCAATACAGTCACCAGCTGATGCCACTTCACATGGAGAAAACATATATTGTCGCCCAAATGATGTTTGAAGGACGTATGGCTTAAATGGAAATATTGTATTTATTTATTTTTATTTATTTTATCTTTCCAGTCACAGATTCCAGCTTTTTATAAAGATGGAAACTCTGATTCCCACCATAAACCGGCTGCAGGAGGTCTTCCTCACGGTGGGTGCAGAGATAATACAGCTTCCTCAGATAGTCGTAGTAGGATCCCAGGTAAGACTTCTGCTTTATTACCAAATACATCATTTTCTGCATGTATTTTTGCTCCTTTATGTAGTTAAATTAGGTTTTTTGAATCATTGATCCTTGACCCTTACGAAGTTTTAGAGATGCTTTTATCACTTAGTGAAGTTAGGAAAGGGCTTCTTCTACCTAGAAATAAAAATACATTTTTTAAAGCAAATACAAAAGGATGAAACTGATTTGAATTATATACAATGCTTGAATAGGTTTAGAGATCATTGTTTATTTAGAATTTATGATTCATAAGCAATAAACGGTGTATGTATCAAAGGTTTTAACACCAAATATTTAACAATGACTTCACTACCACTGTTCTCATAAGCTTACCGCCTCATGCTTGCTCATTTTTTGTGCTTTTAATACGTCCACATGAAGGTGAAAATCTGTTATTTGCGATAGATTGAAAATCCACTGCTTCATTAGGAGTTACTGAAATCCCTTGGATTTGTATTTAAATCCAGGCTGAGAGGCAGCTTTGTGTGTATGTGTGTGTTCGTGTGTGTGTGACACAATTGATATACCAATGTTTGACAGCAGCACACTTAAAAATAAAAAGATTTCATTCAGCTAAATTTAAATTGAATAAGTGTTTGTAATATATTTGAATGAACAGATCTATTGATCTATGTTAGCAGTAGAGTTTTACTGTATCTACTCACTAATTGTTTTACACTGGCTTCCAGTCAGCTTCAGAATAGACTTTAAAGTTCTGCTGCTGGTGTATAAATTTGTGAATGGGTTTAGGTCCAGAATACATCAGTGACATGTCAGTCAGGTCTTTCAGATTTATGGACACAGGTCAGATAGTGGATCCCAGAGCTCACAGTAAACATGGTGATGCTGCATTTAGTTGTCATGCTGCAAAGAAGTGGAACGTTGCATCTAATGTGAACATTTTTAAATCAAAGTTAAAGGCACTCTTTTTCTCTTCTGCATATGATTGAGAGGGAGATTTTTGGTCATGTTGTTGTATTGAACTTTTTTTTTTTTTTTTTTTTGCCAACTTTAGTGTTCTCATAGATCTTAAGTTGTTGAATGTTTTCTGTTGCACTTTTTGATGATGTAAAGCACATTGAGTTGCCTTGTGTATGAAATGCGCTATACAAATAAATTTGCCTTGCCTTGTCTGTAACAATAGGACATTCAACCACATTTCCCCACTGTGGGGTGAATAAAGGTCTATCTTATCTTATCTTTTGTAATATTTATTGACTGAAAAGGTAATGAGATTAAAATGTTTTTTTGTTTTTTTTTTCTTAATTTTGTGCTTTTAAAAAAATTATCTTAAGTTTGGATTTAAACTTCCACTTGTGTGTCCTTACAGAGCAGTGGAAAGAGCTCCGTGCTGGAAAGTCTGGTCGGACGTGATTTCCTACCTCGTGGTTCTGGAATAGTGACACGACGACCTCTGGTGTTGCAGCTGGTCAATGTGGCTCCTCTGCAAGAAAGGCTGAAGATTGATGGCGGTACATAAAATGAATGTGTTATTAGGGTGTTTTTAAGGTCTGGCTCTGTGTGTGTATTAGAACACCTTTACTCACTGCTGATCCTTTTGGTAACCTGATCTCTCAGAGCTAACTTCCTCTCTTTCTGTCCTCTCTTCTTGTTCCTGCTCTTACAGGCAATGGGATAAAACAAAATGCTCAAAACAGCTACCCAGGTCTCTGTGTGTTTCTCTGCATGCACTACTTTTTCCTTCATTCGTCTCGTTTTCTCTTTCATATCGTTTGTTCTCATCTTCACATCTCTTCCATTATTTTATCTAAAGTGTACGTGTTGATTGTAATGAGGTGTTGAGAGGAATAAAACTCCCATTTTCTGTTTGCTCAGGGGTAAAAGCAGAGGAGTGGGGTACATTTCTGCACTGCAAGAATCAGGTAAATGTGACTTTAAAGGGTTCTGCCGCCTCTGCTGTGTGTGCACTCCCTGTGTTTTCATCGTGTGGCTTTTCCTCTCGTCTCTTTCAAAAGATCTTTACAGATTTTCAGGAAATCCGTAAGGAAATTGAAGCTGAAACTGATCGTAGTTCAGGCGAAAACAAGGTGATACGAACGTTTTGATGCGAGTGTCCAGAAGTTTTACTTTTGGTGCTTCATTAATGTTTTTTCCCCATCTCTTTCTCATTCAGGGAATCAGCCCTGAGCCCATATATTTGAAGATTTTCTCACCCAAAGTCCTTAATCTCAGTTTGGTTGATTTACCAGGAATCACTAAGGTAACACTCGTCCAGAATGTTGATTTATGTTTTATTTGTGAAAGCATTTTGAGCACCAGATGTTCAATAACAAACTGGTGAATATATATTGGTTTTCATCACTGATTGATGGCAGCAGATGTGGAAAGTTGCGGATTGCATTTATTTGCATTACTGTAATTTAGTAAATGTTTTGTGTCCTTGTACTTTTTAAAGTATTTTCAAAAAAATCAATACTTTTACTTGTATTTGAATATGTTTTCAACCAAAGTAGTGTTACTTTTAATTGCGTAGAATATTTCAGTGGTTTTTCTAGCTGTGCTGGTCAGTCGTACACTGGTTGCCCTCTTGTGTTGCTTCAGGTTCCTGTTGGAGATCAACCAGAGGACATTGAGTCTCAAGTGCAGGAGATGATCTTGTCCTTCATCTCAAATCCAAACTCCCTCATTCTTGCCGTCTCTCCTGCCAACTCAGACTTGGCCACTTCAGATGCTCTGAAATTGGCCCGTGAGGTTGATCCAGATGGTATGACTTTTTTTATTTTTTATTTAATCAAGTTGATTTTTCATTTTGAAAATCATCCCCGGTAGTTTCCTCTTCCTCTCTGAACTCAGTCCATACCATGCTTTTAACTTATCCAACATCCTGACAGAGATATATTTATAATGAGTGTTTGTATTTATTAGGCTGGCAGTAAAGCCTATTAGTGTCTGTGCACAGTGATTGGGTGTTACTATGTGGTTTCAAATTCACACAAACTGTCTTTTGCTGTCAATAGAATCAGCACAATTATCTCCTCTTAGTCCCGCCTATTTCTCTTCTTTGTCAATCAAAGCTACATCCGTTATTGTTTATCATTACAGTTTTATTGTCCTTATGAGTGTGTGTTCTTTCCTTCTACAACAATGCCTTCTGTAATAGTTGTTTATGTGTTTACTTCTGTGACATTCATCGAAGAGAAAAGCAGTTCTTCGATGGACAAACTAGTATTAGAGGAACATACAGGACACAAAACATATTTATTATGTTCATACATATATAATAATAGATGTTTGATTTTTTTTACTACGCACTTATGTACCAAGATAAATTCAATAAATAAATGTCTAACAAAGTCAGAAACATTAATAACTTGTCATACAGTTTTCTGTGCTTTATGGGGATGCTCCAATCGTTCTGAAAAATTAGTGAAAATGTATGGCTTCCCAACTGAACCAGAGAGGAGAAACAAATGGTTATCCAAAGTAAACAGGAGCAATCTAAATAAATAAATGAAAATCAGGATTATAACAATAAAAAAAATCTGTGAGGCGATCATATTCAAACACTTAATTTGCAAACACAATTGAAAAGATTATTGTTTGATTTAAAAAAAAAAAAAAAGAAGATATGTAGCCTATGTGGGTAGATAACACTGTGTGAAGTAAATGCTGTGTATCCACTAATGATCCCTTAATTTTCTAAGAATAATTTAGATTTTTTTTAATTTTTGTTTTGAACATGAAAACAACAGCAGTGTATCTCACAATTAAAAAACATAATGATAATAGTAATAAAAAATGAGAATACAAAAAATTAAAATGTAGTAGTTTAGCGGGGGATAATCCACTAACATACCTTTATGCACACGTTAATGGGTTTAGATATGCTGATAATAATAATAATAATAATAATAACGTCTTACCATTCAAAGGTGCATCACAAACCGTCTAATCTGCTCTAGCTCCATTAGCTACAATAGTAAACTGATCACTTCTGGGAAAAATTGTGAGGCTCCATGAGCCGCCATTGCTGTAAAAAAAAAAAAAAACGAACCAGTGAAGTGAACTATATACGGCTCTGACTTCCGGGGATGAAGGAACAGTGGATAAGAAAGGAGATAGGAGGGAATACTCAGACGCAGCCATTGTTCCTTGGATGAAAAGTGTGTCATTGCAAAGATATTAAAGGATTTATTTGTGTCTTTCAGGTCGGCGAACACTTCTGGTGATCAGTAAACTGGACCTGATGGATGCAGGGACGGATGCATTGGAGGTTCTTCTGGGTCGTGTCATTCCAGTCCGTCTAGGGATCATTGGGGTAGTGAACAGGTGAGAACAAGGTCGTTAGTGTCAGACTCCTGTTTTTTAAGAATGGCAACATTTTCTGCTTAAGATCAACACTAGGGATAGTCCGATAATGGATTTTTTAGGGCCCATTTTTTTTCTCCATCAGCCTTAGCCGATGACCGATACGGACTGCTGATTTTTTTGAGCCGATACTACTTTTTCTCCCTCGATTTACATCATAAAAATTACACAATGATGATCATAAATGGTACAAGTCTCAATTTTTTAAAAAAAGGAACATTTATTGAAATTAACAAAGGTGAGGTAGAACGACAACAAGTAAACCATATTAAACAAATATTAAAAACAGGTGATGTAGAGCAAGAACAAGTAAAAAATATTTCTGCTCTCTGTAAATAATGCGCATCGGCCAATGCCGATACACGCAAAAATCGGCCGATAATATCAGCCGGCCGATGCATCGCTCTATTACTGATCAACACCATTGGTATGATGTCATGACTGACTTTCTCTTTCAGCATCTAGATGGATATGTTTGAATCCACCTGGTACAAAGGGATTATTTATTTTCCCTAAATATGTAAAAACTTTATTTTGAAAAATCAGCTCACAGGCCCCTTCCCTGTTATTGTTGTGTTTTGATTGTTGACTACAAGTGCATAATTGGACTGTAAGTGGACAAAATGTACAGTTTTTATGCTTTTTAGGGTAAAAGTGATTCATTTATATATATTTATTTATGGCTGACAGTCTACTACATTTGTTGTTTGCTTCAGGAGCCAGCATGACATTAACACTCAGAAGAGCTTGGAGGACTCTATGAAGGACGAGCAGGCCTTCCTGCAGCGTCACTATCCCTCTCTGGCGTCCCGTGCAGGTTCTCGCTATCTGGCCAAAACTCTCAGTAGGCTGCTGATGCACCACATCCGTGACTGCCTGCCTGACCTGAAAACCCGAGTGACTGTCCTGACCGCCCAGTACCAAGCCCGGCTCAATAGTTATGGGCAGCCAGTGGAGGACCACAGCGCCACTCTGCTGCAGATAGTCACTAAGTTTGCCAGTGATTACTGCAACACGATAGAAGGAACAGCTCGATACATCCAGACCTCAGAGCTGTGAGTCTAACTTTACTAAAAATAATGTGTAATCTGGTCCTTGTAGTAATTTAAAGTAGGCGTTCTCAACCTTGGGGTCGGGACCCCATTTGGTGTCGCAAGACACAGGGAGGGGGTCGCCAGATGCCTTCAAGAAACTAAGAATATCTTTGAAATAAATTCCATTATTTAATTGCAATAACAAAACATGCATTGCTGTCTTAAAAAGATTGACCTTCTTTTGAGCCCTTTTTGCTTATTTTTACCCCTTTTTTTGCAGCTACACCAAACTTTACATATTTTAACCTATTTTCATCACTTTTTATTGCCATGTTTTTGCTCTATTTAATGCATTTTTGCTACGTTACTCCAATTTTTGCCACTTCTCTATCAAATTGTATTGCCTTTTCTGCACATTTTTTCCACTTTCAAGAAGATTTTTGACACTTATAAATCCTTTCCACCACTTTTTCTACCTATTGTCTTATATATTGATACATTGTTGTCACTGTTACCTTCTTTTCATTATATTTCATGCTTATTTTTGCCAAATTAACTTCATGATTTGTCATGCCCATTATTTACCAGTTTAAACTAATTATTCACACTTTTAAGCCAATATAAACACTTTGAACCCTTTTTCTTAATCACTTTTTCTGTCCATTTTTGGCCACTCTAATTTGCAACTTTTAACCAATTTCTGTGGTTTTTAAAATCCCATTTCATTTCACCACCCTTTCCACCATTTTTGGTCACTTTCAACCTATTTATTTCTGATTAAAATAAGAATTTATTCATTCTTTGGAGATTTTGTTGTATATACTGGACGTGTCTTACCTGCTCCAGAGCCCCGCCCATAATCAAGGCATTTTTTTTTAATTTCCAGCCTGAACGCACACCAACCAAAACCTCAGGGTTCAGTTACTCTTTAAGGTGTTTGTAATAGAATCAACATCTTCACAGCTCTGCTATAGTGACCTGATTATTTCATGTAAATATGCTCAGGATTTTTTTTTCTTTCTTTTTGCATTTGTATCATTCCACTTCACATTGCTGACACATTACATTGCTAATGTGTTTACCAAGGTTTAATTTCACAGCTGAATTTCTCTGTTCTGCAGCTGTGGGGGTGCTCGGATCTGCTATATATTCCACGAGACCTTCGGCCGTACCCTGCAGTCAATCGACCCCCTGGGAGGGCTGACTGATCTCGATATTCTCACCGCGATCCGAAACGCAACGGTCTGCTTCATCCTAATTTTGTGTGGTTTTATATTATCTCGTTTATCCTCACCGGAGCGTGTAAACATTTGTTTGTATAATATTTATCTGTATTTGTGTGGTTTTTCCTGCAGGGTCCGCGGCCGGCGCTCTTTGTGCCCGAGATCTCCTTTGAGCTGCTGGTGAAGCGGCAAATGAAGCGCCTGGAGGAGCCCAGCCTGCGCTGTGTGGAGCTCGTTCATGAAGAGCTGCAGAGGATCATCCAGCACTGCTCCTCTTACAGCACACAGGTGCTGAGGAGATTCACACACCACTGAAATGGTAAAATGAGTGTTGCATTAATTATTACAACACCGTGTTTGTGTTTTTAAAGGAGCTTCTGCGATTTCCCAAACTGCACGACTCCATTGTGGAAGTCGTGACTGGATTACTGAGGAAACGTTTGCCGATTACTAATGAAATGGTAACCCACAGTTTAGCAAAGCGAATATTTTATGATAATTGTAGGAGTGAAGGGTTACATCTTGCTAACAGTTTAGGGTTTTTTTTCCCTCAGGTGCATAATTTGGTTGCAATCGAGCTGGCTTACATCAACACAAAGCATCCTGATTTCACAGATGCAGCACAGGTGTCAGCGTTGGTCAACAGTCAGCAGGTTGGTCTGTGCCTCACAGCGAAAAATAGTTGTTTTTTTACTTTAGCACAAGAGGAAGTTTGTTGTTTGTTTCACATCTAAAAGTTTAAGTGAATTCTCCAACACCGCCGAGATTGCTTTCACCCTCTGACTTCCTCCAATTTCTCGCTCTCAGTCAGAAGCCCTGGATGGAGGAAAGCGCTGGAAGAACGAGAAGGTCGCGGACGAGAAAGTTCCAGCCACAGGCTTTAGCAGCCCCAGCAAAGGCCAGGCCATTAACCTCCTCGACACAGTGAGTCACGGGATTAACAGATTACCAGTGGGACGAAGACAACAACAGTGTATTGCAAACTTTGTGTTTGCTTTTTCACTTTGCCCCCATGGCAGGCAGTTCCCGCCTCCCGCAAACTGAGTGCTCGAGAGCAGAGGGACTGTGAGGTCATTCAGCGCCTGATCAAGTCTTACTTCCTCATAGTCCGCAAAAGCATCCAAGACAGGTTGTGCTGAAACGAACCCAGAACTAAAAGAAACAGGTTTTTTTTAGACTTAACCTTAGGGTTTGTTTATCTGCAGCGTGCCCAAGACGGTCATGCATTTCCTGGTGAACTTCGTGAAAGAGCATCTGCAGAGCGAGTTGGTGGGTCAGCTTTACAAGCAGCGGCTGTTGGAGGAGCTGCTGATTGAGTCACAGGACACAGCACAACAAAGAACAGAGGTGGCCCAAATGCTCGAGGTAAAACTGCAGGCAGTGTCTGGCTTATGGTTACAATAACAAGCCTTTTTTACAGTGTAAGCTGCAATATATCACAATATTTCACTGTGATTATCGTATCGATCCAAAAAATGTCCAAATTGAATTTTTTTATTTGTGTTTTTTAACGACCTATTAGTGGTGTTGAAAAAAATCGATTCTGCGATATATCGCAATATCACGTCGCGCGATTCTCGGATCGATTCTAAATGCATCCATATTGATTTTGTTTTTTTTAACCAGTAAAGTCTTTTCCACTGCATTAGACATTGTAACTGCACAAAGAAGTGCACTAAAACCTGGGCTTGTTGACCAGCTTGTGGTTTTAAAATAAAATCTAAAAATGAAGTATTAACTTTCTGCATTTATTCATTGTTCTAGGCTTATACCTCACTAAAGTCATGTTGCACTAAAGTCAAAGTTGGTTTAAAAGCCACAGGCAGATTGTATGTTATTTTTTTATTTTAAGTTGTTGGCACATGGCATGTTAAAGCCAATGTTTTGAATGTAAAATATGCCATTGAAATATATTTCATACATAATGTTTTCATGAACGTGTAAAAATGTACAGATTAGTTGTTTTTTAAGTCATATATTAAAAAAAATTTGCAATAATCTTATACTTTAATATTGGGATGTATCGTATCATATCATGACCAATGTATCAGGATACGAATTGTATCGCCAGATGCCAGACAATACACACCCCTACTACATATGCACCAGTGAATCACATCAGACCTTGTTAAACTACCTCACTCCTCAATGCATTTTATTTTGGAAGTTGATTGCACTTTATGGGCACTTTTATAGATGTACGTGGTTACTTTTTTTTTTTTTTTTTTTAAGAATTTGAGAACTTAACAGAATCAGAATCTGCTGTAGAAGCAAAAGTTAAACCTTTTTGAAAAATGCAATTTGACAGTTTGATAAACATACCACTCGCTTTTGATATATGTACTTGAGTTACAGTTAGTTACCATTATTTGTACTTGTATTTCACACCATTTTTTACTTGTAAAATGTGAAATTTGTAATTACTGATATTGTTTAGTATCGATATATATTCCTCACCTGTCTTCCTCCAAACCCTTGGACCTTGATTCCCAAATGAAAGACACATTTTACTTTCATCTGAAAAGAGGACCATGGACCACTGTCCAACAGTCCACTCCTTCTTCTCCTCTTTTTTTCTGCAAAAACTGAGTAAATGGTGATTATTTTTTTCACAGTATTCTTAATTTTTTTGAAATCCTGTTTTCGTGGGTTTTACGAGCTGGAAGCCCAAATTATGTAAAAATAAACAATTACTTTAAATTGTTTAAATTGTGGCCCGTGAATATATAATCTATAATATAATATAATATGAAAGTTTAACCTTTTGAAGGAATTATGGAAATTAAACATTTTTTCCATGATATTCTAATTTTTTGGATAAAGTCTGTATGTCGTATCGTGACATGCAAATTGTGAATCGTGCCATCAAACTCATGGCAGTGCACACTCCTAGTGGATATGATGAATATGATTTTTCCCCTTTCCTTTTCTCTCAGGCACTGAAGAAAGCCAACAACATCATCTCTGAGATCAGGGAGACTCATCTGTGGTAGTCAGAAGACTTCACTGTCAGAGCTGTGGGAGTATTACAGTGTTTACACAGTCTGTGGGTGTGTATGGCTGCATTTGTAAAGGTGTGTATTGAACATTGTTTATTCAAAGACCAATGACCAGAATATATTTACTGTAGATATACACACAGTGGTACTTTGACTTATGAGTGTAGGAACTAATCATTTTTCAAGATACGAGCCTTTTTTCTTATTTTTTTTTTACTTACTTTTTCTTATCTGCTAGTTGGTGGACATGAACACCGTACCATCAGCATCCGTGGCTCGCTCTATAGCTAGATAGACACGCCCGTTAGCAAGTGAACTGAAAACCAAGGAGCGACAGACGCAGCAGTACACAGAGATTTTACAGGAAATAGGTGACAGGGAGGTGGTGAGATAAAGGAAATGTAGGAGAAACTTTCACCTTGTTGTAAAACAGTGCTATTTAATGCGATAAAACAGACATTATTGGGACAAAAAAAAAAACATTGAATAAGGTTCAGTTCAGCTTTTCTCTTCCACCTCTGATCTCTTATCTTAATACTGTACAATGAACTTAAAAAATCAGGTTATTGCAGTACAGTCTATTGTATTGTTTTTTTTTTTTTTAGTACAATATTTATTATTTAGAAGCACATTTTTCTCATTTAACATGTACGGTAACAAGAGAAGTTGCAGTATTTTTTTTGCAAGTCATTTCAATCAGTAAAATTAATTTGCCACACGAGTAAATTGAGTCACGGTACAAATTAAACTCCTACGTCAAGGTACCACTGTAAACTCTTCTATCAGTTGATCTGCGCTCTCGGGCCGTTATTACTGCACTGTGAACACTGAGACAGAGGTTATCTAAAGAATGTGGCCAAAGAGGTTTCTGGGAAATTGTTAACTTTATTATGGGTGTGTTCAAAGGAATTATTTAACTCTAAACAATCAGACGTTCTTTAAACTGGTGCTTTAAACCAACTTTGATCATTTCCTTAGTTTCAGGTGGCACAGCATGTTTACATTGGTATCATTTTGATGAGTCAATGAATAACTGTAGATTCTAATTATTAGAATTTAAGACATTTTCTTGAGTCAATCACATATCGACCCTTTTATAGTCCACAATTATTATCACACGTTTATTTCTACCTTGCATCAGAAAACCATAACTTTCCTAAAATATGTTTCATTTATTGTACGACAGATCCTCCACACGAAGCACTGCTACGTTACGCACTCTGTTTATTTAACCAAATCTGAGATAATGGTGTATTTAAAATGCTTTCAATGGATCTCAGGAGTAAGAGACTGTTCCTTTGGTCAATCCAACATCTTTCTCTGTCGATGGTGGCACACAGACCCTCCATGATCACGTGCCCGTTGACTTGACTTGAGTGTTTGTGGCTTTCCTTTAGGAGTGGGAAAAAATTGTGAATGCGTTTGTGACTGTCGGTCTGCATGTTAGCCCTCTCGGACCATGTGACCCTCCCTGAACGCGTTAAGTAGACGTAGAAGATAAATGATTAGATGATCCACAACAATCAGGGACCCCATGTGTCTAAGCCATTTACGTTTTACCTTTCTGCTGACATCACCTTCCTAGCTGGAAATTCTGGTCCTAATCTGAAAGTTTCCTCATAGTTTAAACAATGAATCCAACTTTTTAAAAGAAAAACCCCACTTTAACAAAACTCGCTCTTATTTTCCTATCCACTAGTCATTCTGAAATTCCATTTTGTATGGTAGCATGAGTGTTTCCAGTATGCATGTGTCTGTGTGTATAGTGTGTACTGTTTGTGTATAAATGATGTATATTTTGTATTATTTAAATGTAAATGATTGAAATCATTTGTCAGCTGCCTCTGAGTTCTTGTCTGCCAATGTGGGATACATGTCTGCTGAATGATGTCTATACTCATTAAAACTCTCTATTATCGACACAAGTCCGCTATTATTCTTTGTAGTGTCACTGACGTCAAGTGGTTTTGACGATCCATCAGTTTTAATAATGGCATTGATTTCTAGGTCCCCTGTAGATTGTTGAAACTACAGATGAGTGTGGTCATGCTGCGCTTCAACATGTCGATATATTTTTAAAAAGGCTGAGGAAGTTGCTTTAGTCGGATGGATCTGTCAAAGTCACACACAACAGCAACAGCGGGGTCCACACACACACACACACACACACACACACACACACACACACAGGAGTACCAGATCAATAACCAATGCCGTGAACTCCGTCAGCGTTATCTATCACCTTCACCTGTAGGTGATAGATAATGATCATGTGGTATTTTTAAATGTCAGTGCAGTTCAAGATCAAATAGGACATGACAAGTAGAAAGCATTCAGGTGGTTATTAATTTTAGATGAGAGTAACAGAGAGGAGGATGCATTATTTGTAAAGCAAGGCAAACGCCAGACGTCTATAATCTGTTTTGAGTTTAACTGTCTTTCCAGAATTAAAGGGGAAGTGAAACACTTTGACAAACCAGGGTCAGGCAGTAAATTAGCTGTAAAATACAAAAATAATAATAATGATAATTATTTATCATCTAATTTGTTTTTCATCTCTTGGTTACCTTTTTTAGGTTTCCTTATCCATGGAAATATTGGAATCAATATCTCTATATATTTTTTCAATCAGTATACCTCGAGATTTATATATTTTTAAAATGGTAAAATGATCCTGAAAAGTTGATATGAAACATATTTTAATAATTAATAATTACGTATGTGTGAGCATAAAAGTGTAATATGATTCCACAGGTTTGTGTTTATTTCAATTATAAATGACAGTTTTTATTGAATTTTCATGCCAATTACAATTACAAAGGAAATTATCTGAACTTAATTACAATTACAACAGCAAAAGATTAACAGATTTTTAAAATTACAATTATCATAACAATAGTCAGGACGCCTCCTGCATCCTCACTAATTACATCATAATTGTAATTAATTACAAATTACTCGATTCTAGTTAAAATTGACCCCAATCCTGGTGTCAGGTAATAACAGCCAAGATAGTTTATAAGTGGCAAATGAGAACTATATAATTGTAATCTTTGGCGTTTTCGCATTAGGGGCCAGCGGGGCCCCAGATGCTTTCCTATTGGTCGATTTTGGTGTGAGGCGGGTACTAGGCATTGTTAGCTTGTCGTGTATTGACTGTGTGAGTTCTACATTGTGTTGCTATCGTCACATTGTTGTTTGACTATTGATTAATTGATCTTGGGAGAGCTTTTGTTCATTGGTGGTGGTGTTTATTTGGTAATAGGCTATTATTAGGTCAGAGTGTTATGTGATTCTAGATGGTATTATTGAGCTGGGATTTTGTCATCAAATGTGTTGTAATCTCCTGGCAATATAGAGCACATGTGTCAAACTCATGGCCCGGGGGCCAAATCCGGCCCTTTGGAGCACCCAATTTGGCCTGCAGGAGAAAGTGTAAATTAAAACCAAGCAATATTTGCCAGGGCTGCCTCGCAGTTTCTCCAGTGCTTATATTGCATGATTGAAGTCATATGTAAATATCTATCATATTTGTATATAATATGTATTATTATTATTATTATTATTATTATTAATAATCTTATTTTATTTTTTACTACTGTACTGTGTATGTATCGGATCCTTATTTTTAACAGTTTTTTACTTCATCATACACTTATTTAATGTTTATTCTTTGTCTTTGTTAAAGGTTTTGTTCTTTTATTTGTAATATTTCTTAAGTGTAACGTAAGCAATTTTCCTCTGGGATTAATAAAGGAATTCTGATTCTGATTTTCATTCATGTGACTGTTAAGCAGTTGTAAAAACTCAAAATTCTTACAAGATCCTTCAATTTTCCTCTAATTACGACATAATATTTGCATTAATTAAATAGAAATTGGTCACAAAATCTAGGAAATGTAAAGTGAAGATGCTGCTGGGACTGATATCTGTCACTTATTACTTGGTTATGGGTGGTTTCTTACATAATTTGTATTCTAATGTATACGTAGAAGTGCAAACTAAGGCACAATAATGTTGAAATTATTCACTTTCTTGCAAAAAATCTGTGGCCCTCTTGAGATCAAACTGCCCAATATTTGACCCCTGAACTAAAATGAGTTTGACATTTTGTATTTATTTATTCAGTCTATTTCCGACATGGTTACATTGACTTTTTTTTTTTTTTTTTTTTTTGTACATGCCGAAAAAGGAGACGAGAGAAGCGGTTTGCTTATCTAAGTCCCGTCCCCTGTTTTGAACACAAAAATGTACATCAAAGCTTGTCTCTCATGCCTGATGTAAAGTGATAATATGTTTGGATTCCATCAGATTTGCTTGCGTGAATATTGTGTGGCCCCTCCAGAAATTCCATACCAAAATTGCCTCTGCTTGTAATGATGCACATACTCTATAACAAAAAGCCCAATGGACCTAATCAAGGGCACTTGTTGGAGTTTTTCCACTTTCCTTTAAAAGTTTAAGTTGCAACAATTCCGCAATAATTCTATTTAATCATGTGAACAATAGGATTTGATGAAACCACATTCAATCAAGGTTGCTGGTGCATAAATTCCAGAAGGAAATCTGAGCATGTGGACCTGCAGCTCTATTTAAAATCTAGTTTGAAATATGTCAATAGGAGTCAGAAGCCAAAATATCAATGATCAAACATGTGGCATAAACCAAAAGCTAATGATGTCTTATTTCATATAATTGTGTATAATAGCCTGCACTTTTGCTTCCCACTGTAGCCAGTCATTCTTATCACCCTGTTATAACACACTCCACCTCCCCACCAACTGAGACCAGAACATACCAACTCAGAGATGATGGGAGGGGGCTGGACTGCAGCGTCCTCTCTACATCATCTGTCTGCACACACACAAGCTGCTGTAGGATGAATGAATGCCCCCAGCTGACATCTGTGCACAGGTTTAAAAGCCCTCTCTGCTGCGGGGGGCTCCCACTGCTGCTGTTTGGAGCTTTTAGAGCTGTCATCACCTCCTTGTGTTTCGTGGAGTGTTGAGCCAGTCTGTGGAGCTGGCTGAACAAAGCCATGGGAGAGAGAGAGAAGAGAGAGAGGAGGAGAGAGGAGAGCTTCTGGGAAGAAATGTCTCTCACTGACTCTGTCGCCTCGACAACGGGGTAGGAAAAGATGGGAGGGAGGACCAGAGGGAGAGAAAGCATGAAAGAAGAGGGGAAAACTGCACAGTGTAAACAGCTAATACATGAGAGTGAAAAAGGAAAGTCAAATTGTGTGTGTTAGTCACTATGGTGAGGTCTCCTCTGGTGCCGCTCTTTCTCCTGCTGAGTTATTGACTATGACAACAAAGCAGTGAGTGATTTTTTTTTTTTTTTTTTTTACCCCTTATGTTAATGTGAGGAGCAGATGAAGTTTAGCACATTTTAGGTGGATGAAGAAGGCCTGGTGGCTCTACCTGTGATTCTCCTCTCCTCAGGTAAGTGTCTCCACATCTGCTTTGACTTTATGATGAAATGTAAATGCAAATAATGGTTAAATAATAGTAACCAGTTACGCAGGGGTGAAGACAGAGGAGGCGTGTTTAAAATGTAAAAAAAAAAAAAAAAAACTTAAATAAATAAAAGTTTTTAGATAATAAGATTTATAGAGGTTTTTTTGTTTTTGTTTACAGAAGCAACAACCACTGTTGTGTATATATATATAAATAAGTAGATATTGTATGATGCTTTATACGTTGTAAGCCTGTGCTTTTGAAAGGTGTGCAGGTATGCATCGTCAATGCAAAAAAAAAAAAAATATCCTAAGTTCCCATTATGTGAAAACAAAAGGGAGATCTGCTTCTGAGCTCTCATGCTTAAGCGATATATATTAATACATCTCTGGTGGTGAAATCAAATGGTCCTTTAATGAGCTGGTATGCTGGCTGAGAGCAAGGAGCAGAAGGCAGCATGTGTTACCCATACTGTGTAAAGATGAAGAGGAGGTGAACTGTGTGGAGGGTATTTTTGACCAGCTTTCAGTTTTCAATGATTCAAACCTCCTACCTTTATAGACAAGATAGAGACACAGAGAAATAGACAGCAGATCAATAGGAGAGCTGGATGAAAAGCACACAAGGAGGGGTCGCTGAGATGGAACTGCTCAGATCTCTCACCTCGACACAATCCACCAGATGTAGAGAGAGGTGACAAACCTGTCATTCAGAAAATCTTTTTTTACTGGAAAGAAATACTCACACACACAACATGCTCAAGTGAGATTGACGTTTTATCAAGATTTCTGTTTCCAACTTCTTCACACAGGGGGAAAAAAAAGCAATAAGATCCTGGTCTGTGCTGCAGAGCTCCTTCCATCACACACGCACACACACACACATGCTGGTACGGCACTGATACCTGAGCTGGGATTCCTTTTTTTTTTTATAAATAAAATCCAAAAATCCTTAGAAAGTTTCCAAGATATCCAACATATACTCCCACATCTATCCATATAGAGCAGGGGTGTCTAAGTTTTAGTTCAGGGGCCAAATACAGAGCACTTTGATCTCAAG
Organism: Gouania willdenowi; assembly: GCF_900634775.1. NCBI lineage: Eukaryota > Metazoa > Chordata > Actinopteri > Blenniiformes > Gobiesocidae > Gouania > Gouania willdenowi. The sequence goes on from NC_041052.1 coordinate 21,555,423, forward strand.
TGGGCCATAGATTTAATACGGGGAAATGAATAATTTCAACATTATTTTTCATTAGTTTACAATTCTACGTACATAAAGTACAAAATATGTAAAAAACCAATATATCAGGATCATCACTTTAAATTTCGTTGATTTTGTGACCAATTTCTATTTAATTAAGGGAAAAGTGATGTCATAATTTGAGAAAAATTGAAGGATTTTGTATTGTTTAACATTAAAAATGACAGCAATCATGCGATATAAGCACGTGAGCCCCTGCAAATATTGAGTTTCATTTCCTCAATGATTCATGTTTTCTTTATCATTTGTACTTTTTTCCTGTGGGCTGAATTGAATGCTCCAAAGGGCCAGATTTGGCCCCCGGGCCTCGAGTTTGACACGTGATATAGAATGTCCTTTTTCACAGTATTATCTGTATCTTTTTTTATCATTTGATACTTGTTGTCTTGTTGCTGCATCACACCTGAACACACGTCTCCTATCTGTCATTAACCAAGTCCTGATATTAACAAGCCATTTTTTGGGTGATGAAGAGTGCAGGACAGGGTTCCTCCAGGACTAAACCAGACGCTCTCTCAAACACCTACTGGTGTTCCATTGTCGTGTGTGGTTGGTTTGAATAAATTATGTATTCCTTGAAGCACAGAGAAGCCATTAAGATAATATTTAGTCTGGACGCAAATAGCCTACATTAAAATCAGCTTTCACAGTAAATGTATACACAGAAGAACATTCTATTGTTCTTCTGCAGCCGCACAGTTTAACTGTTTGCAGGAAAAAAACTGCAGAGTAAAATACTCCTGACAGCTTGTAAATGTGATTTCTACAACAGGCTCAACACGACTTGCAGTGTGTTTCAGTATTAAGAGACGGTGCAGTTTTACTGGATGTGAAGAAGAGTTGGACTTCAATTGAGAGACAATGATGTGTCTCAGGTTGTGCGTTGCTGTGGTAATCTCTCTACTGCTTGCTGAGCAGCAGCTTAAGCCTTTTCACCCAGAGCAAAAAAGATCTACCATCATGTCTCCTGTGCACAGAGCATATCTTTATCTAACAAGCTTTTTTTTTTTTTTTTTTCAAATGAAATGACTTTGACATCCAGACCACTAATCAGAGCATTTCTGATGCTGTAATTGCCGCATTTGTGAAACAGCCTGTGTGTGTGTGTTTCTAATTCAGTATTTTTTTCATCAATACCAAACTGCAGTGAATCATTTGTCACTACAGATGTTTGAGCTATACCTTTTGTCTGTGTGACGGCTGATATCCCCAGGATTTCTTTCTCATATATCCTCTTGTCTACATGCATCTTCTCATCTTGTTTCGATGAAAGCATGGCTTGTCAAAAAAAAAAAAAAAAAAAAAAAAAAGCCTTAGAGGCAGCGAGGATTTATAACAGGATAGGAGAAATCTAATTACTAAAATTAGTATTGGTTTTCAATTTTTACACATTTTAAAAACAGAACTGTGTCTCAGACTTTTTTGCAGTGACTGGCTCCAAAATTGGTTTCATCTGCTAATTACAAAGAAACACATTGGTAGATTTGTCTAATGGCCCTGCATAAAACTCTCATTTAGAAATCATAATAGATAATGGTACTACTTCCTGTAAACTAGAACATATTATTTCTCTCAAGAAATATCAGACAGCGAAAGAAACTCTTCAATAAAAGGTTTCCCCAATAATAATAATATTAATAATATAATTACATCATCATTATAATTTACTCTATTTGTTTAGTTGGTTTTTTTTTTCAGAAACTCAAAAAAGAGCCGACATAAACCATTCATTCATCCCCATTCTGGTGGTGCTAAGCTACATCTGCAGCTATAGCGAGCCTGGACCAGTCTAATAGAATTAAACAGCACCCCATGAGCTGATGCTTTTGTAACTACAATAAGTCTTAGTTAAAGAACTTCTGTAGAGGATAGACTACAGATTAAAATTCTATAAATCAACAAGACTCCCGGAGTTCATTTTTATCCTTGAGGTTTATCTCCCAGTATAAAGTCTCTCCTTTTTGCCTTGATAATTCCCTACAAATATTGATTAAATGTTCTTTAACTTGACTTTTGCTTTTTATGATGGATGTACCCCTCACCTACGGAGCCGATCTCTGCGAACTTTTGCACATAATCATGATTCAGTGTCTTACCTGGCTGACCTTAAACTATTGCTCCAAAGTGTAGAGATAAATTGCAGCAGTTAGCAGCCTGACTGCCACTGGAATGCAAACAGTCTGCAGTATCTCGTGTGTGGAGGGAAGTGACACCTATTGACAATATTATTAAACCAGCCCTGCTCATCAGATGACACGAACCCAATCCTATTCTGCTCTGTTTGATGTCCCGTTTGCTCATTTTTCTTTATCAGCGATTAGAGATGTGAGATGAATTCATTTGCTGCAGATGTGACATGGTTACACTCTCCTATTTACTGGCAGACCCACCTCAAATATATCGACAACACAGAATTGAACCACAGCTTTTATCCCGTCTCACCTCTGAGTTCCTGTGACCTGCATCCTAAATCAGAGCTCAACCTCCAATTTTTCTCTCCTCAGCTCTCTGAGAAAAGCAAAAAAAAAAGTTTCCCCTTTCAATTTTCTCAATACAAGCTGCCAGAGCAACGGTTTTGTGTGTCAAAGTTTAAAGGCAGACTTAATCAAATTGAATTCCCCATTGTTCCAGGTTACTGTGCTCAACTTTGGAAGTAACTGTGTCCCTTTGTCTGCACTGTTTGACTCACAGTGCTGTGGTTGGGTTCTTTTGAGTTGTGAGGTGTGCAAGTAGAGGGTTGTTGGTTAGAATCCATAAAACAGAATAATTACTCTATAATCAACACCACCACTGTGAAGGCAAATGGGATATTGTCCCACAATGGTGTTTCAGACGGAGAAGTTTCGGTAACACTTTACGTGAAGTTTTATACATAAAGGCTGACATTACGCTGTCATTAGTGTGAGTCATGAAGGCTGTCATTGAGTATTGTTCACTAAATAATCACACCTTTCACTAAATTATCACACTTTTGATGCTCTGTTGGCATGTTTAGATTGGGTTAGGGTTAGAGTAACAATCAACACTTAATGACACCTCATTCATACGACTTTTTCACTTTCGATACGATTTCGATTATTTATTTTGTAGTGTGGAATGTTAGAAAAGGCTTGATTATTTAAATAAAAAACAGAGCCATTTATTATAAACCAATGGATTACATATAATTAACCTTTTAGAATAAAAATATTTTATAATCGAATAAAAGAAAAGAAAAAAATAGAAGATACAGTACATCCAAAAAAATAATGTATATTATATCGGAGATTTTAGATGCAGTCCCATAAAATCCGATATTTGTTTTCTTGCTGATATAGGACCAATATCTGATATCAATATCGGATCGGGACACCCCTACTCATTCATGCTAATGACAGGTGTCATCTCATAATAATGACAGCCTAATGTCAGCCTTTATGTAAAAAACTTCAAGTGTTAGCGAAGTTTCTTTAATAAGAAATAGAGTAGGCTAAACCTAACCATGTCACGTGTCCCTGACAGGTTTCAGCATGGAAGTGGAGGATGAACTCCCAGTGTTTCAGAGCAGCTGGGGAGAAGATGTGGAGCACGAGGAGGATGAGAATGAGCAGCAGGATGAGGAGGTTGGAGAGGCCAGTGCAGCAGGACACAGTTGCTTCTCTGGAGACATCCTGGTGTGTGGACTGTGGAGGGTGGTGGGGAGTGTTTACACACAGCCTTGGGCCAGTGCAGTGGTTTTAGGAGCAGCCATCCTGCTGCCATGTGCCCTGTTTGCCTACATGCTTCTCTACTGCCCTCCTCTGGATATTGACCTCTCGTACAGTGCCTTTGAGGTCCACAGTCACTTCTCTGCTGAGCGCTTTGATGCCCTCACCATTGCCATAAAAACCCAGTTGGGCTCCTGGGACAGACGGAGGCGAGACCTTGATAACATGGCATCTGAGGCCCTGCAGGACATTCTGCTGGAGGAACTTGCAGAAAAGGGAATGTTGAATAGAACAGGAAATGAGTTTAGGAGGTCCACCCCTCTTCTAGATACATGGAAAGATCTTGATTTGTTTCAAACTAAAGGAATTAACAGCAGTGCCAGAGAACAAAGAACATTTCAGGATTCTCCTAATAGGAGGCGCAGGTTTGCCCCCAATTACTACTTGCAGAGCCAGGCCCTGTGGAGGATTGAGCTGGTGTTTGTGGCCCAGGGACAAGGTGATCACAACATCTTCACCACAGAGCGCCTGCAGACCATTCACCATGTGGAGCGTCTGCTCATGCAGCACCCACATTTTAATCAGTTCTGCTGGAAGCCCCTGGAGGTGCTGAGGGATCTGCCTCTGGGGCCATCCTACTGCTCACCTCCCAGCTCTCTCCTGTCTTACCTCTATCCCAGTGAGAGAGTGGGAAAGATCTATTATGACGGCATGGGTCCAGACCTGGCTGATATTCAAGGTATGTCATCAGCAGAGGCTTCACCCAGGATTCACTGTAAAGTCTGACCTGATTCTCCTTTCCTGTACTCTTCTGCTTTAGGTTCACTGAGTCTGGCCATCACCCACCCCCAGTTCTACTGGTACGTGGATGAGAGTCTGTCCCCTGAGCATCTCTCGTCCACTCTCTTACGCAGCGAGATCCACTTCGGAGCTCCTCTGCCTTCCTATTACTCTCTGCAGGACCGAGCAGATGAACAGAGGGCTCGCTTCAAAAACTTTGTGGTTCAGTATGCAGACATCCTGGCCAAGCAGTCTACCAGGTCTGGAGGAAAAAGGACACATTGATATTTATCAAAGGACATTGTCAGTTATATCAGCTTTAGGTTTCAGTGCAGTGTGCTCTGAATTTCTACAGATACGATTTCATACTTCTGTATCTGTCACAGTCAGGTGAAGGTGCTCTATGGGGGAACGGAGCTGTTTGATGACGAAGTGAGACACACCTTCCACAATGACATGATGCTGGCAGTGATCAGTGGTGCCTGCATCACGGTGCTGGTCTACGTCCTCACATCCTTCTCTGGTATGGCAGGACCTGCTTTGACAAGGTCAGATCTCATTTTTAAACTCCTTTTCTATGGTCTCCTTACAGTGTTCCTGACGTTCTTTGGACTGACCAGCATTGGACTCAGCTGCCTGATGGCTCTGTTTCTATACCACGCTGTCTTTGGTGTGAGATACCTGGGCATTCTCAATGGAGTGGCAGCCTTTGTTATTATTGGTATTGGTAAGTATTCAAAGCCCTGGATCTCCCATTACAAATATTTTCCGCCAAGGAGGTAATATTTTCACCAGCGTTTATTTATTCATTTGTTTGTAAGCAGGATTACATCAAAGGTACTTAACAAATTTGGACAGACTTTTAACCAAAAATAGCCCTTATGTAATGGAAGATCTCATTACATTTTAGAGGGGATCCAGATCAGTATACAGATTCTATTTCTTATCAGAAATAATAAAAAAAAATATCTCGATTGGTAATTGATCGCAATTTGACTCAGTTATGTCGGGTTGGTTCCTCAAGTACCCCACTGGATCAGATACAGATTGCGCGTTTTATTGCGATTATTCATTAAAAAATGGGGGTGCTAGTGTAAATTTGGACCTACAGTGCTGTTAGTCATGAGTATGGAAATTTCTTTGAATTCTTTAAAGTGTAAACAATCATGATGCCATGTTCAAGATCACTGATCTAGATAACCAATATCTGCCAACATCTGGCGAAAACAGGATATTTGGCGCTTAAGGGAGGTTTGCGCTCTCTGAACGCTATTCTTATTATATTATTGCAACAACCCAGCATTAGCAGTGTAAAGATGACCTGTTTAAACGAGTAAACTCATGTTCTCTATGAGTGGGTGAGCAATCCTACATTCACCCACTAAGTATTTCCCATGTTTAAATGAAATTCAGTCACTTAATGTTCCTTCATTTAAGGCACAGTCATAACCTGATCCACCAGGACATACAGTACAGTATAGACTGTTAATGGGTAAACAGAATGGTGAATTTGTCTAATGGTGCAATAACTGTAGAGCTCCACAGCTTTAAAAGCTGCAGTGTCACTCCATGGAGAAGCAGGTCCTTGTACAGGCAGCCAAAAAAAGAAAGAAATAAATGGATTGTTTGTTTTTGGATTTTATTTGATTAGGTGTGTGAGAAAAAAAAAAAGCTAAATAAAGTGATCTGCCAGAGGTGAGACAACGTTTAATGATTGTGACTCTGCTCCCTCATAACAGCTCTTCTTCGACAACTTCTTGGCAGGTCTAAGCACTAATCGTTTTACTGTCAGTCATGTCAAGGATCGTGCCCAACGTGGCAGTTTATTTCTACAGTTTTTACGTCATCCTTTGCTGTCACATTTTCATCCTTAAAATGATTACATTTTACAAACTAGATGTAATAAGTTAGTATGTGAAGGTTGTAAGTCATGCAGTCCACTCTCTTTTCAGATTTGTGTGCCCTTACAGAGAGATAAACATTTCACTCCAAGAAATTAAACATTTGTATTGGTTGTGTAGCAAATCTTTTTCACACTTTTTTTGTTCATGAATAACTATTTTCTTTGCGTTTTAGGTGTAGACGATGTCTTTGTGTTCATCAGCACCTTCAGACAAGCCTCTCATTTGCATCAGCCTCGACAGCGAATAATCTACACTATTAAAACAGCTGGTCGAGCTACGTTCTTCACGTCCTTCACAACTGCAGCAGCCTATGCTGCAAACACCTTCTCTCAGGTAATATTTGGTCAAATAGAAGAGAAAAACCAGTTTCTGAGAGGATAAATGAACCCCGTGTAGTGAATGAATAGAAGTGGCTCGCTCAGCAGATGGCCGCTCTAATGTGATAAGCAAAAATTGAATATTTTAGGGTCTCACAATGTGCTCGGTTCCACTGATGCTCAGATTCCGGCTGTGCACGACTTTGGTCTATTCATGGCCCTTATTGTCAGCTGCTGTTGGCTCTGGGTGTCTGTGTTGATGCCTGCAGCTCTGTGTATCTGGACTCAGTGTGTGGAGCCCCGTGAACACACCTGGGTGAACTGGTAAGCTGTTGTTTTCTTAGCTTTTTGTTATCTGTGGTGGCACAGGCAAGATTTCGTCCTTTCTGGTGTCTTTTTTTTTCATTCCTCCCAAAAGCTGGAAGTGGTTCTCTGGCCTGTCAGTGAGTCACAGCCCTTTGTCTGATGAGGATGATGACGTGGCACTCCTGTCAGTGGAGATGGAGCCAGGTGAGATTGCCATCTCCATTGCATTGAGTGGCTTACAGACTGATTATTGGAGTGAATCCATGCAGGCGCCGCTTAAGCCTTTTTACATTTGTCTGTAGATCTCTACAACACAGACGACGACACAGCCATTCTGTCCCTGTCAGTGGAGACACCTATGTCACCTACAGGGCCGCAGCATGTTGGGGTGGTGAGCACAACCCTGCAGTGGACCCTTAAGAATTTAGTGGCAGAGCCAGTCGTGCGGAGGCGGAAAGCTGTCCTTGGTGAGATTTCACTCAGGCGTTCACGGGATCAAAAACGATTTACAGGAAAACAAACCTGTTTAATTTGGTCTTCAAGGAAACTCTCGACTGAATTTAAGCTCGTACAAAAACTTTTGAATAAATGTAGTAATCTCAGTTTGTCCTGAGGGGGAATTATCCTGTCAGAGGATGGGTGTCTCATGAAGTATTCATCCAGGCTCTTCACAATTGATCTTTGCCTTTCATCAATTTCTCTTCACCTAATCACACCCTTCTGTCTGCCTTTGTTTACCACTTTCCTCCTGCTGGCTAGGTGTCTTCCTACTGGTTCTGCTCTTATCTGCCAGCTGCTGCTGTCTCCTGAGGCCGGCCACGCACGCCCCCCTCCTTTTCCGCCGAGATACAAACCTCCAAACTCTGCTGGCTCTGAGGAGCAACCTCAGTCGTCAAGGCATCTCCTGCCCCATGTGCTCAGGTAAAAGCCCACAGCAGGGATTCAAGCAAAAACCCTTCAACAAAGGTCATACAATAATGTAAAAACCATGTCGTTTCTTGCAGGTGTTTTCATGGAAAAACCGCACCCATTGTACACACACACGCCTCCATCTACATTCAGAGTTTCGACACATAGACAGAACAAAAGCATGACGACCCTCCATGCATCTCAAAGCTCAGTAAAAACAAATGCAAGCAGCAATCAAACAGGTGAACAAACTCTTTTTTTTTTCTGAAACACTTCTGTGGCATTCCTAATTATTAATTATTCTTTGAGCAGATGATCAAAAATTACATCAGGCTGATTTGTTGCAGAAACCTTTTACGAGTGCTAGCGTGTCCTGGATTCTGATACAATGACAAAAAAATGAAGTGAACTCATACAATATTATTATTTTTTATTAAAAATTGAGAAAACAAATTATTTTATAGGGTCAGACAATCAATCTTTCAATTCAGACTGAACAGCAAAATTTCAATGATTGCTTTTACACACTTGTTCCCTCCTACAACCTATTCAGAACCCAGCTACCCAGATTTTACCATCTAGATGTTTATGTGTGTATAAACATGTTCAAAGCTGCATATCAAATACTGACATTACAATAACGTAGCCTGCTCGGATATATAAATACATATGATCATGATCGACAGACTCTTCTGTAAACAACAGGCTTATTTTTTATATCCTCCTTTAATAAAAAGTAAAAAAAATAAATAAATTATAATAACCCCCCAGGACAAATGGCTAAAGAGACTGAAATAAAGTCTGGTTATAGTGTTTTCCTGTGTAAAAAGTAAATAAAGACACTCAATATGTAAGAGTTACAAAGAAGTAACTCTTCAATGCTTAACTTCGACTGTCGCTGCTGTACAGAGGGCCGAAACATTATACACAGTTAAGGAGTTGCAATCGTTTGTGATGTTCAGGGTTGTGGTCAATTATAATTGTCATCGTGTAATTGATCATTAATAACTATTATGGCGTAATTATAATTGTAATTTTAAAAATCTTTTGCGGTCGTAGTCGTAATTAAATTGGAATTGAGTTCAGATAATTCACTATGTAATTGTGATTGCCATGAAAATTCTATAAAAATGGTCAATTATAATTTAACGCAAAACTGTGGAACCATGTTACAGTTCTATGTACGGTTCTACACATATGTAGTTAATTATTAAAATACGTTTCATATCAAACCTCCCCACATTTTACCATTTAAAAAAATATTAAAACCTATATTTTTGTTTATTTGGAAGCCTAAGAAGGTAATCAATAGATAGGAAATAAATTAGATGATGGATAATTGTTATTAGTGTATTTTACAGCTGATTTAGCGCCCGTTAGCATTTGAGATGCTAACAGAAAGCTAACACAAGAGGAAGGTTAACTTTTGTTAGGTTATTTATTTCAGTGATGAATTGTAATTGAACTTTAGTAATTGAGATTGTAATTGTAATTGACTTTCTGAGGATAAAAAAAGAATTGTAATTGAACATGGGTAATTGATAATGTAATTGTAAATGAAAAATGTAATATACCCCAACTCTGGTGATGTTTATAACTAATACAATATGTGACATTTTGTATTACATGGTTTTAAATAGTATTGTTTTGTTTAATTATATACTGAACGGGTAGATCCTGATTCAAGTGTTTAGAAGAGAGAATTATACCCAACATTACCCGTCACAGATTTGTCCTGTAGTGACATCAGACACAGACAGCGTTCATTTTAAAGGATTATTATCATCCAGTTGTATTACAGTTTGCTATCAACTACTTTCCAGGCTCTTTTGTGACAGTTTACATATCCAAGTTAGACCTGGGAGCCTCCACGACACTTTACCGTTTCTCCCTCAACACCAGCATCACATCTCCATGGAAGATGTGTAGCTCAGAGCACAATGAAGTGGCCTCATTTCAGGTTTGTAAGCAGAAAAACATCAACTTTTGTTTACACGACTGTAGTGTTTACTCTTCATACTGTGTTACGTGTCTCTAAAGTGATTTAATGTTAATCCAATTTCATCCGAACAGGTGTTTAATCAGCCTCACCTCAATTACTCCACCCGGATGACCGTGTGTATTTCCCGCGCTTATCACCCATATCCCAGCTGGATGCTCACATCCGCCTCGTGTGATCCACGACATGGCTGGACTCCAGAGTTTTCCTTTTATGTGGCAGCTGCTCCTCAGCAGCACAGCAGGTAAAAACAACAGGTAAACACCTAAACATGATAAACAGTGATAATATATTGCTGTCTTCCATCGCTAAGGCAACTGTACTTTGCACAACGCCGTCTGAGACCTCATCCCAGTCGTGTGTGTGTCAGCCCACCTGGATGTCGGATCAGTTCTGGGCCTGATGGACACACACAGGGAACCTTCTACACCCCTCTTCCTTACAGTGAGCAATGACCCACTACTGCATCAAACGGTGTTTGGAAACTTGCTGTGTAACATTTATGACATTTTGAATCACAGATTAATTTCTCCAAATATTCTTTTCTTTTTAAATCATTTCTCTGTTACAGTGTTTTTCCACAGTACTGTAGAGCAAGGGTTCTCAACCTTGGGGTTGCGAGTCACTGGGAGGGGGTCGCCAGATGCCTTTAAGAAACAGTTTGAAGAATTTGAGCCCATTTTTGCTTATTTTTACCACTATTTCTGCAACTCTGCCAAACATGCCACATTTTAAGATATTTTCACATCACTTTTTCTTGCCACATTTTTGCTCCTTTTAATACATTTTTGCTACATTACTCCAATTCTCCCACTTCTCTATCAAATTTCATTGCGTTTTCTGCACATTTTTCCCACTTTCAAGACATTTTTGGCACTTCTAAACCCGTTTTTGCCTACTCTAAACTTTTAACCAATTTCTGTAGTTTTTAAAATCCCATTTCACCACCTTTTCCTCCATTTTTGGTCACTTTTAACCCATTTTATTTTTGATTAAAACAAGAATTTACATCTTTAAGATGACTATATATGGAGCAAATAATACTAAACTTTCTGGATAACAGTGGATATTATTCAGATAAATAAATAAATGTGTTTAGGGCAGATTCATAGAACAATGTACCATCATTTTGCTGACTGTAGGCCCCACATAGCTCTCCCCTTTATTCCCTCTTATAGATGGCCCTGTCTCCACATGATTGTTCATCACTGTTCATGTCTGTGTTCCCGGTCCCCGGTCTCTGGAACCTATATTTTGGGGGTTGCGGGCTGAAAAGGTTGAGAACCACTGCTGTAGAGATCAAAATGTTTTGCTCTAGACGACGGTCTATAGCAAGATTACTATTGCAACAACACATCATCAGTAGGGTAAAACTAACCTGTCTCACGACTGTCTAAAAAATGCCACTTTTAATAGATTTTTTTGTATTTTTCTTTTTCTTTAAAGATCCATCCTTTGATGCCAAAGCAAAGCCATCCAAAACATTTGGCTTTAATCCATGCGGCAACGGAGCTTGTGGACACCCCGCTGTGCGCCCGCTGGTTGACACGGGAGCAATGGTTTTTGTGGTGTTTGGGATACTGGGAGTAAATCGAACTGAACGCAAAGATAACCATGTTATTGGAGATTTGGTAAAAGTCATCATTCAATCTTTAAAGACAAAAATACAGAACAAATTTAAGAAATACCTCATTTGATATGTCTTCATTGGTTTTATCTTCAGGGCAGCATCATATTGGATCCGGACTTTGACATCTTCCAGGAGATGGGACACCTTTGCAAAATCTGTAAAGCTGTCAGTGCAAATAGACAACTGGTGAAGCCAGGCGGAGCTCAATGTCTGCCCTCAGGTAACACACACATGACACGCTGTGTCTACCTGAGAAGAGGCAATAATTGTTTGAGTAGACGGTGATGATGAGTGGCAGCTCACATTGATCTTTACTCTCTTTGATAAATTTTACTGCATCAATGTGATGGCTGCAAGATTCTTCTTTGCCAGTTAAATTGGAATTCTAAGCAGTTTTTGGGTCAAACAAAAGGTAGAAACAGCTTCTTGTTTTCTTCAGGCAACAAGCTGTCTTCCATCCTGCCTCTGCTCCATCCTGAATGCCACTCTCTTCCCCAACCCAACCTGCTCCCAGGGCAGCTCTCTCACGGAGCGGTGGGAATGCATGGTGGGAAGGTTTCTTGGCTCTCCATGGCCTTTGAATCTGTAAGTCCTTTCAGTTTTCAGCTTTTCTTCTTTGTCATGAACAGGTTTAATGTTTGTAAACGATTAATGGGGGCACTTGTGTTACTGGTATTCAAAAAAATAGTAAACAATTAAAGATGTTTGTCCCATAAAGCAGTAGTATAGGTGATAAGCATGTCAAAAAAGTCATAACGAATAGAAGCACAACACATCTTGCTGAGACTCACTGTTGGTTGGTAAAGGCACATTCTCATTGTTTGGCCTGATACTCCTCTGATACCCATTGGCAGAGGTTAATGTAATAAATTACAAGTACTCATGTTACTGTAATTGAGTTGCTTTTATGGGTTACTTGTACTTTTTTGATTATATTTGTAAATCAGTAATTGATTACATTTCTACACCAAACAATTACTGAGTAAATTATTATTTATTGAACATAATCCATGTGTTTTTGATCAACGCCCAGCCACTTTCTTTGGTTCAGGGAATAATAATGATAACCAGACCACTCGGAGAGCGCAGACCTCCACCAAGTACAGCACGAGTACCGGGCGGGACATACCACACAATGCACTTCCCTACCACTACTACATTACCCATAAGCCACTGTGCATTACCCATAAGCCACCGTGTATTACCCATAAGCCACTGCACTTAAAGGAGCAGGCTCGGGCACAGCTCCTATTTTCCTATTTTTTTTGGTATTTTCTCAATTTTGGTAATCCAGAACATCACCAACATTGAATCACCTGTTCCTTGTCCCATTATCAACAGTTCCTGAAAATTTCAACCAAATCCGTTCATAACCTTTCAAGTTATCTTGCTAACAGACAAACAGACGACGAGACAGACAGACAGATAGACAGACCGACAGATAAATGCAGGGTAAAACATAACCTTTCCGCTCTGCGCTTGGCAGTGGTAATAATAATAAAAGGTAGTTTTTATATAGCGCTTTTTTTGCAAGGAGACTCAAAGCACATACAGAAACCATTATACATTCACACCAGTCACACCCGTGGTGGTAAGATACATTGTAACCACGGGAGGCAGACTGACAGAAGCGTGGCTGCCATTTCATGCCAACGGCCCCTCTGACCACCACTAACATTCATGCACAATTCATACGAGGCAATGTAGGTAAAGTGTCTTGCCCAGGGACACATTGACAATGACTTGGATTGAGCAGAATTCAAACCTCCAACCCTTCGGTTATTGGACGACCCACTCGAACACTGAGCCACGTTCGCCCAGGTTGGGGTTTCTACCAATTATGTCGTTACCCACGTGGCACAGTTTTAGAGGTAATAAATGTATCTATACTTAGAGCCTGAGAATGTTTTTATTTTGAATTAAATCCATTGGTGTAATTTTACTTTTGAGTACAATTTCAATTAAGTAACAGTACTTCTACTTGAGTAGGATATAGCAGTACTCTTTACACCTCTGTTACCTATCGAGGATAATTGATATCAGTTTTGCCTCTCCTCTCTTATAGACCACGTACAAAGGAAAGTCCTCCTTTCAGACCTATTCCGACTTCCTTCAGTGGGAAAAATTCATCCGAGAGCAGCTGGCCAGCCTCCCTCAGTCTTCTGCACTGCAACGAGGTTTCCAGACCTGTGAACATTGGAAACAGATTTTCACAGAAATCATAGGTTAGTGATGTGTGGTGTGTAAAACAAAAAAGCCTTTTTTTCTCTCAGCTTCTCCTCCAGGGATGGATAATCCTGATGAGGTGCTTTTCCTACAGGTGTAGAGAGTGCACTCTGGAGCCTGCTGCTGTCTTTGGCCATCTGTTTAGCAGCCGTGGCCGTGTTTACTGCACATCTACTGCTGCTGCTGCCCATCCTCATTACCATTTTAGGTACGAGAGAGGAAGGGATTACTTAGAATGTTTGTGTCTGAATATCTGAATATCTCACTGAACTTGTCTTTAATTGAAACTTTTAATTTATCAGGAGTAATCTGTCTGGTGGTGGCCGTCATGTACTGGCTGGGATGGGAGATGGGAGCAGTGGAGGCCATCTCTTTGTCCATACTGGTTGGATCCTCTGTGGATTACTGTCTGCACCTGGTGGAGGGTTATCTGCTAGCTGGGGAGAGCACACCTTCTACACCCGACCATGGCTTGGTAACAGGGTTTTACATTCTTCTCTCACAAGCTAAATGTTTGGAATTCAGACTGAGAAAGGTCAGAGCTGTTGAATATTTAGACTTTATTCTCAGAGATAAAGTTTCTGGACAAACTCTGTTAGTATCGGATGTTTGTCCTTGAGGTAATAACCTGTCTTCTACTATGATACATATGTATATTTTTCTTCTTTCTTTCTGTTGATTATCAATTAAACAATAAATAAGGCACATATTTTATGACCACTTTATCCGTGATCATTTATTATTTCTTTGCTTTTACATTAAAACTGCTTCTACTCTAAATTCCCAAACTGAATTTTTTCCAATAAGAATTGGAGGACAAAGGATCATCAGCTTTTCCTAAGGTTTAATTATGTATTAAACCAAATATATACATTTATTTTTGCGCAAGAAAAAACATGCATAGCTTTTGTGAAAAGATTGCACTACATGTAGTGTCAACCTAAAATGACATTCCCATATTGTGCGAGGAAAGAGGGTGATTAACATATATCAATTTTTTCCCCCCACCACTATATAATACAGCCATTCTGTAGAGATGCACTAACATGAATAGTTTTCAACATTTACACAAAACATTGATTTTTTTTTTCTGTAGGAGGGCAAAGGGTTTTAAAAATGATATTATTACTTATTATTGATATAAACATTAACATTTTCCAGGAGTGCCATCTAGGATTGAGTTACATTTCTTACATTTAAAAGACTTAACTATTCTATTATTGCACAATTCATAAAATTCATGATGTGCTAATAATCATTTCTGAAAGAGGAACTGTTCATAGGGAAGGTTTTAATGTATAAAAGATCATTTTAATATATATGTTAATATAAAAGATGAGTTCTTAAAGAAGGAATTCATCACACTTGAAGACAAGATAAGAAGAGCTATTAGGTCGATTGTGTAACCTAAATTAATATAAAAGCAGGAATGTTCCTAGGATTTAAAAGATTAGGTTACTTGCTTTTAATATTTTAAACAAACAAACAAACAAACAAACAAACAAACCAACCAACCAACAATCATGAACATTGAGGCACATTCATTTTCATCTTAAAAGTTGAGTCTATGTAGATTTCTTCCTAAATTCCAAAGAAGAAGATTGTGTTATCTGTTTAGTGTTCCTTTGGGGTCAGATAGGACCTTTAAGTAAGAGGCATCAAAGGTCAAAGGTCTCTGGGAAAAGCAGCATTGGGAGAAGGGAAGTTTTGAGCCCAATTTCTTGGGTTCTGTTCAATGTTCAAAATAACATTTTTAGGTATTTGGAGAGTTTGTTAGACAATAGAGTTTTGTTCCTGGTCATATTATGGAATTAAAGTTTACAATGCAGTTATCTCTTCATTAGTTCTACATTTCCCACCCTCAAAAATGACACTTTTAAATGCACGTCAATTAATTTTGTTTTTCCAAAAATACAATTAACAGTTATTTGGGATGTGTCTATATAAGAACTTCACTTCTAATCATTGGTATTCCTTTGTTTCCAGACCATTGCATAATGTACATGTGTGCCACTGTTCTGTGTGTAGGAGCATGGAGCTGAGAGGCAGAGGAGGACTCTGGAGGCAGTGAAACATGTGGGTGTTGCCATAGTCTCCAGTGCCGTCACCACCGTCATCTCCACCATCCCTCTGTTCTTCTGTGTCATTGTGCCGTTTGCCAAGTTTGGTCAGATCGTGGCCATCAACACGGCCGTCTCTATTTTCTACACCCTGACGGTGACCGTGGCCATGTTGGCCTGCGTCGCGCCTGCTCGCTTCAGCAGAAACCCTAGAGCCGTGTTGAAGGCCAGCCTGGCAGTGATGGCAGCAGCCGCTCTGGGAGCGGTTCTGTGTTGGGTCAGCAAACAGCTGGGTGCCATGGCCTGGCAATCCATGGCTTCTTGATGCTGCTGCTGTCCTCCTTCCGTGCACAAACTGAGTGTCTGGAAGAAGCATCAGATCTTATACTTAACAGCACAAAGATGTCAAAATCCTACTCTCCATTACACCAGGGGTTCTCAACCTTGGGGTCGGGACCAAACATAAGCGTCGTAAGACACTTGGAGGGCGTCACCAGATGTCTTTAAGAAACTGAGAATATTTTTTGAACAAATTGAGCTCATTTCTGCTTGTTTTTGCCCCTTTTTCTGCAACTCCACCAAACTTGCCTTATTTTAACCTCTTTCCGTCACTTTTTCTTGCCATATTTTTGTTACATTTAATGCATTTTTGCTACATTACTCCACTTCTGCCAATTCTCAAATGTCATTGCCTATTCTGCACCTTTTTCCCACTTTCAAGACATTTTCGGCTCTTGTAAACCCTTTTCAGTACTTTTCCTGCCTAATGTTGCATATGTTGACCCATTATTGTCACTTTTAACCTCTTTTCACCATATTTCATGCTTATTGTTGCCAACTTAACCACATTCACGATTTATCATGCCCATTATTTGCTAGTTTAATATAATTGTTCCTACTTTTTTCTGCCACTTTTAAAAGTGTCTGTTTTTGGCCACTGTAATTTGCACCTTTTAGCTAATTTCTGTGGTTTTTAAAATCCCATTTCATCACCTTTTCCACCATTTTGGTCACTTTTTACTCAATTTTTTTCTGATTAAAACAAGGATTTACATCTTTAAGATGACTATATACTATGGAGCAAATATAATAAACTTCCTGGATAACAGTGGATATTATTCAGATAAATAAATAAATGTGGTTATCTATTCATAGAACAATGGACCATCATTTTGCTGACTTTATGGATGCATCCCATAAAGCTCTCCCCTGTATTCCCCCTTATAGATGGTCCTGTCTTGTTCCTGTCTGTGTTCAACACCTTCAGGTGGAGTGGGGGTCCCCGGGCACCTTTATTTTGTGGGTCGCTGGCTGAAAAGGTTGAGAACCACTGCATTACACATTACATTTCTACTTCAGTGTTCATCCATGGATTCAAACCACACTGCAAGAGGAAACAGTCAAATGAACTTGTTGTGGTGGTGCTGACCTTTCATAGGTGGCAGGACGATTTGATCTGCTGACTCCCTCTTTACAGAAGATTGACTGACCTTTGGAGCTGATTGAGTCACAGTTTGCATCAGTGTAACATGTGGAGTTGTGAAGTTCAGTAACATGCCGGTGTCGAACACTGATGTCTGTGAAGATGGCCTTGTTCTCCAACCATGTCCGTCCAATCTGTGTGTAAACATTTCAACCACATTTGTATAAATCAATATGATGATGTCACGCAGTGGCTGGAATTAGGTCCACACATGGCTGGGTATATTTATGAAATTAAGACTTTTCAAAGCTGTTTAGCATTTTCTGTCCATACTGTACTTAGATGACATTTTGTACCACAGAAAACACCTTTTTTAATCTACGTCAGTCAGTGTAGGTGGGGAAAACTGCTTACTGCTTTTATGTGACACTTAATTGTCATATACTTTGTTTACATTAATCAACATAGTGGAGTGGTTGTTCCAAAGTGTTCCTTTTTTTACACTAAGTGTTACCTGGAATAAACTCAAGTGTCCTGTTGCTGATTAAGAGAAGTGGTTACAAAAGATTAATGAATCGAACAAAGTGAATCAGCTGCCTTTAGAAAAACAAGTTTAGCACGACATACTATACTTACAGATGCCTTGGCAGATAGTTCCGTAACAATGCATTGAACACCGTTTCTTGTGAATACAGCATCCTTTCATTTGGTTCAAACTAATTATTCTCCCTTTCCTGAAAGATTTGTCCAACTTTAACTAAGCATGCCAGGCTCCTGACAGCTTAAAGAGCTTTCCTTGTCCAAGGATAGAAATCCAGTCATTAAAATAAGGCTCTTTATAGGATGTGTGCACCAAGCCTCCTGGCTGTAGAAATCCATATCATGTGTGAATATGCTGCTGCTTTTACATCATGGAAGTTACTTTGCTGGCACCACGTTGGGAGGATTTGTATATTATACCAGTACTTCGCACAAGTCTCTACCCTTGGTTTATACTTGATAGTGTTTCTCTGGTTAAAGTCTTTATTTGTGTGATCAAGAGACCGCTTTTCAACTGCTCAGGTAGATTCTCCACAGTCAGAGGCCCTCACTGTAGCCTCAGCGTCGATCCCTCAGAGCACCACTCACACACCTGCTGATGGAGGCTGTGCTCGGTCCTGTGGTGAAGACAAGGAGCAGTTGTAAAACCTCATAGATCAACGTGAGCAAGAGCAGCAAATATCTGTTTCAAGTGTATTTAATGTTTGAAAGTCAAATAAAGTAGGCACACAAAGCCATTTCTTCTGTCGTGTTATTCTAGTGTTATGTAACAGAGCAGCAGTCACATGAGGACTTGTCAACGTATGCTGAGTCACTCAACCACTTGGGAGACTACATCAGATCTGTGAATTATTAATGTGCAACAACTCAGTTTAAAAATAAAAAAGAATGGTGTGGTATAAACTAAGGATTTATTTTTTTTATATAATTACACAAAAACAAGACACGCCTGGTTTTATATTCACACCTCAACAGGGTTTCATTTTACATATGAATAATACAATTATTTTTTTAATCATGGGAATTATGACTGTAGAATGTGAATAAATATAGTATCCACCTGCTTTGTATTAGCATTGAGAATTTAGTTTTTTAATTGATTATTTAGTCATGTTTAGGTGTTTTGCATAATTTGCATGTATTTTACTCTCTATTTAAAGGATAGGCCTGGTTTTACTGACTACAGCATTGTTGCTTTGCTTTTCATGACAATATGAGACCCTTTTAGATCCACACTAATATCTATTCAGCTTCCAGCTATTGATGATTTCAATACTGGAGTATTCTATTAATCAAGTGATCTGATGGAAATACATTTGTAATATAAATTGATTTTTTGTTTCAGTTCTTTCCAATCTTCAATGAGCTCAAATGTACCTTTCTGGTAAGTGAGTGCATCTATGCAATGGTATTTATCAGGAGGCTACTATTTACCTGTGTTATACAGCTTATAGAGCTATCTATAAAACATTAAAAATTTAAAATAAATAAAAGGTTGTTGTTACAAACTGCCAGCAGGTGTCAGTGTTGGCTGCTATTTTATTGTGTTGGACAATGCACTTTTTAATAAGTAGACTTTACAAATTATTTCAAATAAAATGTATGACGTCACTCTGACACCAACTTGTAATAATGTTTGTATGCATAAATGCTCGTGTATTTTACTGAGACTAACACACATCATCACTGTTGAGGTAGGACTGATGACATCATCACTGTTGAGGTAAGTCTAATGACATCATCACTGTAGCGCGCAAACAAACAAACAGCATAATAAAAATAAGATATAACCTATTTTGCGTAATGTGGCAGCTTTTATACAAACTTAGTTATTTTTGTTGCTATAATAATGCATATGTATAATAATGAGTATATTCAAATCAATTCAATTCAATTCCATTTCTAACAATTTGAAAATCATCAGAAGTTATTCTTTTGTTGATGTGAATCTATGATCATTATCTGACCAATGAGAAGAGCAGCAGGAGATGGCTCCGCCCCTCCCTGTCGCAACATTAGCAGCTCTGTCTGTAACTACTTCACCATCTCTTTATCTTTGGCTAACTGGCTTCCTTAAAACATAGGACATTCACCGTTTTATTTACATAAAAAACACGACTGACACGGACTGTGAACACTTTTGGAGGAATATATATTCGTGTAAATGTGTAATAAACTGTCGTGGACATCATGGACCTACCTGGCTGCTCCTCCACCGACTGACAGCTGTCACCTATCGGTGCTTAGCTGCGGAGCTAAGTGTTGATAAAGCCGAACAACTTTTTTGTTTTGTTTTTCTCTTTTATTTCATAGTGTAATTAGTAAATGTCTGTTTGCTCTTTGGTTGTTAATGTGAAGCTGTGCTTTTACCCCAGTGTTGGACTCCGCCTGCTGTTCAAGCCATGAGTTAGCAGAAGACTGAGAAGTATATGCTAGTTTAGCTTAGCTGGAAGCTAACTAGCTTCTTTCATTCATATACAGCTAGAGGTGCAGTAACAACAGCTGCTCGTTTTACTGGGACTAACCTACTTTAAACGGACTTGTTACTCGGAACAACTTGATCTTGGTGTTTTTTTTTGTTTTTTTTTTTGAAAACCCCTTTTTTGTGGGGGAAATGAAGAAGTTCTTTGATACTCGACGGGAGTATGCGGGCCCAGGGCCTGGTTCCGGAGCCGGCGGAGGGGGCGTTGGATCGGGCTGCGGTGGAAGCTTCATCGGCCGGGTGTTCAGCATCGGGAGATATCAAGTGACGGTGGAGGAAACAGTTGCTGAGGGTGAGCTAAAAGGCTTTCCTTTGTGTGGTTCACAAAACCTCTGTTAACTATAGGACTTGATCCACGTTGTAGGACTGAGTGGGCCTCTTATTGTTTTTATCTACAACATGGGTGTCAAACTCATGTTAGTTTAAAAACCACCATGAGCCCAGTTTGTTCTCCTTTGAGCTTGTTCAGAAAAGACTATAATCAGCTAGTCATTACAAAAGGACAATCAATTAAGTCTACAGATAAAGTTAGATAGATAGATAGTGTTAGAGTTTTGAGATACTGTTCAGTACCTGAGATTACATACAGAGAGAGAGAGAGAGAGAGAGAGAGACATAGTCAGCGGTTTTGCTTTGCTGAATCAATCAATCAATTTATTAAAATGAACAGTAAATTAATCGACAACAACAACAACATGTCAATAGGATATAACAGGCACTCATCTAATGCACAGCTGTGGGTCTGCTCACTCCTGGGCCTCGAACGTAGTTTTGTCAGCATTTTTATTCTATGTTGTTATCCAGTGTTCCCCTCCCTGGGCTGGAACATGGCTACACGTGTGTCTTCTTTTGTTATGATACGTAAAACATTTGTGATTGTCAGGGACAAATATGAGCTCATCCAGTGATAACGACATACACAAATTATATAAGTCAAAGCATAGATTTCAGAAGTTTATATCTAAAAGTATTATTTTAATTAGGTGTTTTACATTTACATTATAGTTAGTTAAAGATGACATTTACTGCTGATATAAAGCAATACAAATTATGTTCAAGATTATAGATTTATTCATTATTAATATTTATCATGTAGGGGTCTTTTGTGTCCATTTATTTGATGTACTAGTTATTTGTATATGAGTTGTTTAATGTGTATTAAGTTTAATATTTAAAATAGAATTATTCACATTTGTTAATGATTTTGTGCATTTTGTTCAAACTGTCATTTTTAGTGTTAATCTGAGTGTCCCAGTTATTTATATCTGATTTGTCTAATCGCTTACGTACTTGCTTGTGTTATTGTTGGATTTAGATTAAGCTGAAATCAGATGTTCTAAAACTGTTCCAAAAAAATAGGCTGTGAGAAAGTTGACCTGAATATATTTTATTATGGGTAAATAGGAGCTATTGGACATTTAATTATAGTATGTTAAAAGAAAAGAAACCATACATAATCATCCATATTTTCAATAGATAGCTTTATTTCAGACTCGGGGCCCATAAAAAAACATACAAACAAGCAAAAAAAACAAACACATAAAATGGTCCAATAGTCAAATTTAAAAAGGCACATACAGTATACCAGTTCTTCCAGAGCTGAGTTGTGCAGCGGGTTGTACTGTTTGCAATGTTCACCAATACAAGAACAATGTCATTGATTTTCTAACTTTGGAATCTTTGGGAGGACTAAAATATGCTTTAAAAATACAGTTAATGCATCTGGATTACTTAAAATACTACTAAAAAAAACAAAACCAATCTATTGAGTGGTTTATCATTGGTACTAATATGAACTCTAACTTACAATTGCATGTAATAAATTATCGGTATAGATGTTTTCTTTGGGAGTATGGTTTTCTCTCACTTGCACTCTGTTAAGGCCATTAGTATGTGTAATGCTTGACTCTCTAAAAGGCTGCTTTTAACACCATGTTCTACAGTTACCAGCATAATTATATGCTTTCCCATGTATTATATGACATAGAGTAGACTTTCCTAATATTGGTTACCCCAAGTATGCGTTTGCTGATTACTTACTCCTAGTCTTCTCTTTTGTCCTCTGAGCAATGGGGATAAGCATAACCAGGCTGAAAAACGACACCTAAATGAGAGTATGACTGCATTGTAGAGGCCCAGATTCCGACATTGTTACCAGTTGGTTGAGAAGATCTCAGTTCGGCTGGGGTTTTTTCTTTGCTGTAATGCAATAAGCCACGCTCAGTCATTAGTGTTGATAAAGGGAGTAGCTCTTTTCAAACAAGTTTGAATGGACATGTTGTCAGCAGGAGTAGAACTGACTCACTGTACTTACTGTCATTTCCACTTGTGAATGCATTCATCCAGGAATTTACTTCCACACTCTTCGAAAACCACTTGTTACATTTCAAGATCATTTGATAGTGATTTCTACATCTGTCTCTTGTTGAAACAATGAGCACTGCTCTTGATGTGTGGGCATGGGCAGCAATAAAGCCAAAGATTAATGCTAATGACAATTAATTCTAAAAACACTTAGGGGCAACAACTAAAAACTTTAATGAGCAGTAACTTAATGGTTACACCCACGATAGATAGAGTAGATGGCTATCGAATCATGATGCCAGTGTTTAATGAGCCGTTTCATCATTTTTAATAGATGTTTTTTCTTTAGCTTCCACTCCACATCTGTCAGGTTCTTCTCCGGTAGTACAAGCTCAGAAGTAGCATAGCCCTCTGTCCAATGGGTGTGCTGGTTATTATCTCTCATTGTGCACAAAACATTTTGAGGCACCTGTTAATAGAGGTCACCATTGGCAGAGAGGCAGCTGCCACAGTTTACCTGACCCTTAAAATATGGTAATTTAAATGGTTTGACGTAACAACTAACATGCTTCCTGTAGTTAGTGTCATGGTGAGAATCCGTCATCCTCTGTTAACCAAGAGCTCCTGTCCATAAATAATGAATCAAAAAAGATGACTAATTTATCAGTGCTATGGATGGGTATCGTATCATCTGTTTGGTCATGGCTCAGGCTTTTTAAAGGCTTCACTGTCTCAATTTTGCCTAAACCAATATGCTAATTTGACCTCTCAAGGGTAATTTTTGTGTGATAATAAATTATAGATTTTGTTTTGGACTTAAATCTAGGGAGTTCATTTCTTAACCTTTAGACTACAATTGTTGAATTCCATCAGTCATGTTTCTGCTCTTGCTCAGACAGTTTTTTAATCTCCTACACTGTTTGTCTTTCTAAAATACATGAATAAACTCTTATTGCAGTGTACTCAGTAGCTGTAAGAGTAATATTTATTTGTTTATATACTGTTATTTATATATTGTTTCTTAGTTTGTTCCTTAAGCTCTCTTTCTTTACTATTACTAGCAACTGTTGTTTATTTGTTTTGCTACATGAGTTCCCCT
Source organism: Gouania willdenowi (assembly GCF_900634775.1). Classification (NCBI taxonomy): domain Eukaryota; kingdom Metazoa; phylum Chordata; class Actinopteri; order Blenniiformes; family Gobiesocidae; genus Gouania; species Gouania willdenowi. The sequence goes on from NC_041052.1 coordinate 21,579,148, forward strand.
GTGGTTGAATGGGTGTAAATCATCATTTAGCGAACCCAAATTAACTAGGCTTTAAAAAAAAAAAAAAACCCTATAGATTATAAAGGGTCAAAGCATTGTCAGCTAAGTAATTCCAGCAAGTTCATTTTGTCTTCTTTTGTTGAAATAATAAGTTAATGTTTCAGTTATTCAGACAACTTAATTTAGTTTGAAATTTACTTTGATCCCCTCACATGTTTCGACTGCCAACTGTCAGTCTTTCTTAGAGGCATCTACTGATTGCTTTGATTTGTCCTTATCAGTTGTTTGTGGGTGTGGCCAAGCTGTCTTTGGGGTAGACTCGCAGCTGTCTGAGTTTGATGTGTGGTTTTACGACCGTGTTCATTACATGTTTTTTTCTTTGCTTGTTGTATTGGTTCTGTTATTCCCCGGATGTATGGTATTGTCATGATAAACATGCTATTACTCTCAGCTAAGGCTGCTGTTTTTCTGCTAATCTTGCTTTAGAACATGAATCTTGGTCACAGTATTCCTGTCATTGGCACTGCAGTATCATATGCATGTTTGTCAACAGTGTAGTAGTTTGAGGACGTGTGTTAGCCTAAAGCCAATGTGCTTATGTAAGTTCTATTACACTGAGGACAAACAAGAATAAAGGCTGCACCCATTCATCTTGTTTTCCGAAGCAGTGCCTATGGGGTCAAGTGTTTGTTTTTGTTTATTTAGTTGTTTGTACATATGTTTGTATGCTGAGTGGTCAAAAACCCAGACCCTTACTTGCATCAGGCTGCAGAAGTTATTTACAGCTCTACTTGCAGGTATTTGGTTGCACCTTGTGTTGACATAGTTGACATTGTTGCTAAATGTCACTTAAGAAGGTTGTTAATCCTATTAATTTCTTCTAAACATCTCATGGCGTGCTGTGAAGGAGAGTGACTGCCCGTAATAGGCACAAGTCTTTGTTTTGCTAATTGCTTAGACTTCATTCTTACAAAACCTTTTATTGTTGTGATCATGAAAATGCAAAGTTTTTTTAAAATGTTTGTTATGGCGATGGTAGTACCATTTACACCATTAGCAAATTTGATATTTACATGCAGTTATCCCAGGCTTAGTGGTTAGCAGTATGTCCCTGTCACAGCAAGAAGGTCCTGAGTTAAAACCCTGGGATGGACACTTGGGTCCTTTCTGTGTGGAGTTTGCATGTTCTCCCCGTGTTTGCGTGGGTTTTCTCCGGGTACTTTGGCTTGTTCCCACAATCCGAAGAAATGACTGTTAGGTTAATACGATATGTATTCACAATACTTGGGTCATGATACGATATTATCACGATATATTGCGATATTCTACCCAGTTAATATCAAAATTAAATGTAGAGCTGAAAAATCAAGTTGCTGTATATGTTCATCAGAAGATATTGTTCATTCAAAGAACACATTGAGTCTAAACTATTTGCTTCAAAACATCCTATTTATTACTATTATTATATTTACAGTGCCATCTACTGGAGTGGAGGTGCGGAAGTGGCATAATTTTCGAGGTTTTTATGTAGAGAAAGGAGCTGGTGGTCAACATGCCCAGTAGTTCAGCTGCTCTGCTGAGTAAAAAACACACATCCACAGAAATGTGAAAAATACAATAACAAAAATATTGATAATAGGAAAAAATATATATATATATATATATATATTTTTTTAAATTGATTAAAAAATAAATATAATCGATTTAAAATTGGCACCCAAAAAAATCACGATGCATCATGAAATGGGTTTTTTTTCACACCCCTAATGAGAACTAAAGATAGGCACCGGCAGACCCTCACGACCCTAAAAAAAGGAGCAAACGAGTCATAAAATGGATGGATAAATGGATGTGCCAGGCTAAATACATTGCCGGAAAAAGGTCGCAAATGCTAATATTTTGTTGGGCATTTTCTTTGGCAGCTTCTGCATCATCACAAGATTTATTTCTGTCCAGAGTTAATTTAATATTACTTTGACAATGTATTGTATTGATGATGGGAGACTCGTCTTGGAGCACTGTCCAAAGTCGTCTCCACCACATCCTCAAAATTCTCAATGCAGCCTGGACTTTCTGGTGGCCAATCCGTGTGTGAAAATGATGCCTCATGCTCCTTGAGCCACTCTTTCCCTATTTGAGCCTGATGAATCATAGCACTGGCATCTTCAATGCCCTGCCCCACTGACTACAGCATGATGGTGCATAAGGGTGTAAGAAAAAATCAATTTGGCAATATATTGTGATATCGCATCACGCAATTATCGGATTGATCCAAAAAATGTCCAAATCGATTTTTTTAGTGATGTTTTTTTAACATTTAATTGCGCTAACATATGCATAGGACTTAAAAGCCCGGGAACAAGGTGACAGTGACAGTGTCAAGTTAGTTGAATTTTATTTTCATAAAACATACTGGGCACTTTTATAGATGTATGTGGTTACTTTAACCTTTTTTATAGAATGTAAGAACTTGACAGAATTTGATAAACATACCACTTGTATTTGATATTTGTACTTGAATCACAGTTGGATACCATTTGCTTGTCCTCACGAGTTTAAAAAAATAAAAAAATAAATTGTATTTCATACCATTTTTTTACTTGTAAAGGTGAAATTTGTCATTATTGACATCGCACTATATCGTATTGTTTAGTATTGACATATAACCATCTGATATATCATATCGTGACATGCAAATCATATTTTATTGTCAGATTAATGGCAACGCACACCCCTAATGGTGCATCATTTCAGCCTCTCTTCTTATGCTGATGTGCCCATCACTCTGGAACAGGGTGAATCAGGACTCATCAGACAACTAGGGCTGCCAACTTTGGTCGTTTAGTCGACTAATTGGTCGGTGCCGTCGTGGTCGACCAAGATTTTTTTTTGGTTGACCGACCAGCAATGGTATCAGTTTCAATACCGTTTAAAAAAAAATGCAATGCACTTATATAGGTGATAAGGATTAAATATCAATATAATTTATTTAATGCCTAAACATGATTTTATGTCCAGAGAGTGAATAAATAAGACACGCTTAAAACAAGCATCCACTGTTAAATCAATCCTTTTTCTGCACAAGAACATGGATTATCTTTATAAATGATACCTTGATTATGTAAATAGATCCACTGCTTTTTCCTTTGCTCCAGAGTCCAATCTATTTGCTCCCTATCTCATTAAAACTGTATTTTTTTATATTAGCCTCATTGATTGAGTGGTTTTCTTATGGCTACACAGCATTTTAGTCCCACTTCTGTATTGTCTTTCAATGCGGTTGTAACACGTATCTCTGTAACATGTAGGGTTCTCATGTTGTTCCGTCATCTTGTGGTTTCTCTTTTGAATAAGCATCACTGACGCCAACAATGGATAAACAATTATTTCACTTCCTGTATCCTCTGTCAGTTTGACTGTTTTGCATCCTTGCACAAAGCACTGATGCTGACTCAGAGCTCTTAACTGACTACCAGGCAGTCTGCAAAGTATTCATTCATAGCAAACCACTTTAGTAGTCAGGGCCCTTTATTACTTTTTAAACATGTTTAAACTGCCATGTGTTCATGTGGCGGGGTTCGATTTTTGTTCAAAAAGAAGAACCACAACCATCCATATGGCAAGTCGACTTTCATTTATTTTTCCAAAAATGGTGTCGGTGCTCAATATTTACAGTGGAACACAAATATTTACATCAAGAGAAGAAAAAAAACACAACCTGGTCCCAGCTCTACTTCCAGCTGAGATGCTTTCAGAAATGTCCAGGTACATTGCTCCCACATGCACCTCCAGAGAAAGACTGCCCTCTATGCAGCTTCCTACACTGCTTTTAACAGGTTAGCCCCTCCCATGGGTGTGGTTTAAATTAAACCAAAAACAATTATTAAGGAATACAAACAAAAACAATATTCACATCCTTTTTAAATGATAACCGATTTTCTAATAAACAAATGCATTTTTCAAATCACATCCTAAATTAATCCCCATATAAATGTAAAAACAATTAAGACAAAATAACCCCTGATCACATGATCTCCCACCCTGCGCTACTGCCTTACATAATCCCTTAGTTAACTCCGCCCCGTTTTGTCCGTCAGCTGCTCAGAGACGTCATGTCACCGGCAAGAGTTTCCGTGTGTGTGTGAGAATGTGTGAATGTTTGTGCAGCAGGTGAAGCCTAGAACAGTCAAGTGTGCACCCCTGGCTGACTCTAGCAACAGTTGGGGAAGAAGGAGATTAGTTAAATGCATGATGTGAGGAGAAATACGGAGGGGAGGAAGAGAATGTGTGTGACGTGTTTGTGTGTGTGTGTGTGTGCGTGCGCTGCTGCTCGGTTAGTGACGGCGCTGCTCCGTCACAGTTCAAAGGATAGTTAAATGATAGATGGCTTAGTGAATTCTGGTTTGACAATTTCAGATAACATAAACATCATTTGGTTGTGAAATAGTTTTATGTTTGATGGTTGCAGCATTAACTTAATGTAAAAGTGTAAATCTAAATTTCACCATTTGTATTTGGAATGGTAAACTTGCCATTTTTTTTTATCGGACACTATTCTTGCTGGCTGTTGTTGAGGTATCTTAATTTTTAAAAAGTTCAAAAGTAAATAAAGTTATGTTTTAGCCCATTTCCCTTTTTGAATAATTGTTTTTTTTTTATATCTGACATTTTGCTCCCTTTCCTGATTACAGGAGGTTTTGCCATTGTGTTTTTGGTGCGAACTCATCAAGGCATACGCTGCGCTTTGAAAAGGATGTACGTCAACAATGAAGATGACTTGCAGGTCTGCAAACTTGAAATACAAATTATGGTGAGTACAATCATTCATTAACTTACTGCTTAGCAGTGCTGACCACATATCTTTACATGCACAAGTGAAAAGCTGTGTTGCACTGTAGAATGTAAAAGACTGACATTCACATTATAGGTACAATTCATGAACTTTCTCATTGATTGTAAATAAATTTACCATGTTCTCGTGTCTAAAAAGACTCTGTGTTCCAGCTATGTAGGTTTTTTTTTTAACTCTAAAGCACACGTATCAAACTCAAGGCCTGGGGTCCAAATCCGGCCCTTTAAAGCTCCCAATTTGGCCCGCAGGAGAAAGTAAAAATGACAGGAAAAACATGACTCATTGTGTAAATCACCAACTGATTAAATTGTAGATATCCCAGTACCTCCAAATACACAAATTCAATGAACAATTTACCTCAGGAATAAAAAGCTTAAATTTTCATGGGTGTGTATTTTTCAGTGAAATCTAACTAACCGGTTCCTACAGCCTCACCCTGTGAGGATGGTAATCATCATTACTTGATGAAACTAAGAATACACTGAGTCTCTGCCATCATGAGTGTAATTATGTATAACCCTTAAAGGTAGTGTGGAGGATGTTATTTTGGTTTTAAATTCCGGGTGGATCATCTCGACTATTGGTCCTCCTAATTGTCAATCATTCTGACGTAAGGCTGTCGCTCGTTTTTGCTTGCTGTGCATGTGCACTTTCAAGTGTTTATGTGTCTCGTGAGCTACGGTTTCAGCCATTCAGTGAAGCTCGCTGTTCTCACCGGGTGCAAATCTCCTTTTGGAAAGTAAGCTTGTATGAGCGATGCCGACACCAACTTGTAAACAGAGCTGTGCATGAGGAAAACTGTGCTCGTGCACGCTCTCTCGCACGTTTAATAGGCGTTCCCTCTTGGGAGCAGGTAGAGTGTTGCACATGTGCATTTTTTTTAAAAGTAAAGAAGGCGTTTTTCTTTCTAAACTTTGGGAAAATCCTCCTCTATACCTTTAACTAAGTATAAGACCCTGAGATGATGTATTCTCAATGTGTGCCCCAAAACAGTTTACTAACCATTCTGAGTTTGTTTCTATTTGTTTTTTTGTCACTGTCGCATTCCATGTTTGTTTACACAGAGGGACCTCATGGGCAACAAAAACATAGTTGGTTTCCTGGATTCCAGCATAACTGCAGTTGGATCTGGGGACGTGTGGGAAGTCCTCATCTTAATGGACTTCTGTCGAGGTAAATTACGCGACCCCCCCTCCCCCAATCCTTTTCGTTGCTGTTGAATTCAAAGCTCCATTATCTGTGGATCTTAAGGCATCCTGTTCTGTTGCACAAGTAGGGCTTCTGTTTCAGTCTATAGACAACTGAGTCATGGTATTTATAGCACGTTTAAAAATGAGCAATACTGTGTTGCTGTTGCAGCGTTTGGGGTTACAAAAAGAAAAGAAATGAGTTTAGTGCAATTCAGTTGAAGTTTTTAACTGTCATGTTTTTATACATTTTGCTGACACAAAGTGAATATGCACTTTAAATATATTTTAATTTAGTTGTTTTCATATACATTCATTGTCTTCCCTTAGGATTGCTTTTGCATGAAACTACTGCACCCAGAGCTTAAGAAATTGGAAAGATTATTAATTTAGGGGGGAAAAAACCAAACAACTGTATTGATATTCAGGATAACAGTGTTTGGGACTCATATGCTTTTTATAGCTGACTTTTACCTGTTTTTTACCTGTTTTCTGCAGGTGGACCGGTTGTAAACCTAATGAACCAGCGGTTACAGACGGGCTTCAGTGAAGCTGAGGTGTTGCAGATCTTTTGTGACACGTGTGAAGCCGTTGCACGTCTTCATCAATGCAAAACTCCAATTATTCATAGAGACCTCAAAGTAAGCTTGAATCTGCTCACCACTGGAGATGATCATGTTAATATTCATGTTTATGTTTTCATGTAATTGATGGAATTGATTTCTTGGAGCAATGTAATGTTATTGTGATATAGCTCACACTTTCTTTCTTGTGTAGGTGGAAAATATTCTTCTGCACGACAGAGGACATTATGTACTGTGTGACTTTGGAAGTGCCACCAACTGCTTCCAAAACCCTCAGATCGAAGGGGTGCCACTTGTAGAAGAGGAAATAAAAAAGTAAAAAAAATTCTTCACATTTTGTCCCTCTTTAAATTTGTCTCATCATATTTCAGAAGCTCAGTAGTCTGCTCTTTAACTCCAGGTACACAACTCTTTCATACCGAGCTCCTGAGATGGTGAACCTTTATGTTGGAAAACCCATTACGACAAAGGCTGACATTTGGGTGAGGTGGATTTTTTTTAAGAAACTTTTATATTCAACAAGATGCATAAGTTTAAAAATGTTCTTTCATAGTGTATTTTGACATACTTAAATGTTGTTAATATTTCCTATTGTTTTTTTTAAGGCAATGGGCTGTTTGCTCTATAAGCTGTGCTTCTTTACTCTTCCTTTTGGCGAGAGCCAAGTTGCCATCTGTGACGGCAGTTTTACTATTCCAGACAATTCCCGCTACTCCCAAGAAATGCACTGTCTTATAAGTGAGTTGTAATTCACTTTTACATATACTCATCCACCCTGAGTAGAAAAGTGAGTCTCATTTTTTTTGCAAATGTGTAGGATTTAAAGTGATTGCTGTATTGTTGTTAATGTAGGATACATGTTGGAACCTGACCCAGAAAGCAGACCAGATATATACCAAGTGTCCTACTTTGCCTTTAAGATGGCTCGACGAGAGTGTCCAGTCCTAAATGTAAATGTAAGTTCCAGATGTTCTCTCGCTTCACATTAAAACAATAATGATTGAAAAACTAAAACTGATCTTAATTTCAAAGTGTTCTGTAGTTTTTTCTCTGAGTGAAAGCAGCATACAGTATTTGATTTTAATGTATTTCAATTAAAAGTTTTTTAAAATAAATATTTCAGAATTTGCCCATTCCAACAAAACTCCCTGAGCCTATCAGAGCCAGTGAAGCACTCGCCAAAAAGAATCAAACCAAAGCCAGGTGAGTAGGTGGAAAAACACATTGTGTCTTCATTATTGGTATAGATCTAACTATCGATTTAACATTTGGACTTTTTTTTAATGTTTTGAGGCTAACTGACCCAGTTCCTACCTTGGAAACCTCAATCGCACCTCGGCAGCGACCTAAAGCTGGCCAGGCTCAGCCACAGCCAATATCAGGCATCCTCCCTATTCAGCCAGCTGTCACCCCTCGCAAGAGACCCAGTGTGGCTACTGGGCCGCCCCAACTTATAGGTAACTGTGTTTTAAATTGAATATGCATGTAAGGCTCCCAGTGATTGGCAAATTTCTATTGAGTGCTAATGACTTTGTTTAAGCCTGAAACAGACATCTGAGAAAGTGAAATAATTCCAAAAGAACTTTGTTTTATACCTTTTACAATGATTTATGTCATTTATTTTCTTTTTTAACTCACTTTTTAAGCATCATTTACACAAGCTAGTTCATGTTTGATACCAACAGAAAAGAAAAATACTTGTGTAATACTACACAACTGCTAGGGATGTGCTTATATCTAGTATACTGTATGTTGTTTTCTTTTTTTTTGTTAATTATTTCATTCTTTGTCTATGTATTAAGATCTAACCACCAAATACTTACAGTACTTCTTGCTTTGCCTTTTAAGAGAAATCTCCATTCATTGTCAAATTACATGATAATGTATTTTCATTATCAATTTATCTAATTGCTGGAATCCCATATCAAAGTTATTGACAGACACTATTTGACCAAACACTCTGCTTAGACATGTGTACATAAGGACAAAGTGCAACAGAGTAAATGCATTTTCAACCTTTGGCTCCACAGCAGGTGTTGGCATTGGTGTCCCACCTGCAGCTACAGTCCAACCAGCTCATCCTCCCACTGCTGCACAGATTGCTCTGCAACCAGCACAGACGGCCAGCTTACAGACGCACATGAAGAATCAGCAAGTGACAGCATTCTTAAACCCACAGGGCAACCAGCAGGTGAGCCCAGCAAACACATCTGACAGATTTATCTTGACAACAGTCATGTAATGATGTACGAATGTAATAATGTAGGAGTAATTGTGTGGCCAATCTGTTTAACATTTGTTTTCTCTTCTTGATTTATGACTGTTATGAATTTTTATATCATGTTATGAGTTTGCTCATGTCATGCATTATTTAATCTACAAATAATCAACATAGTTATTGGCTTAAAATCACTGTGAATTGTAGTGGTACTATTGTCACTGCTTTATTAAAGGTTATTCACTGCATCCAAAAGGTTTTTGTACTTGTCCTCAGCTTCCTTGATTGTTGTTGTCTCACATAGTAAGCTGTTGAAGAATGATCCTGGATGTTTGAGAAGTAAAGATGATGAAAGAAATCCTTTGAGTCACAAGGCGTAGCTCATGATTGGCTGTTTGGTATTTCTATGTAGCATCAGCTGTCACAGAACCTCCACCCCCAACAGCAGCCTCAACAAATGATACCGTCTCAAGTATCTGCCCTCCTGCAGGCCAGAGCTAAAGCTTTTCCTCCAGTTGTTGCCCTGCAACATCAGCAGCTTGTAGTCCATGAAAGCGCAGCTCCCCATCTTACACCCATCCCTGAGTCTGCGGTCATTGGTCCTGCACCTGACACAGAGGTTGTGGTAACATCCTCCTCCTGCTGCTGTCTGCTACTGTCTGGGTCTGGGCTATCCACTACATCATTTTTACCAATCACACCTTATTTTTTCCTTGAATATTCTCCTCTTTTGCTTTTAAATGACAAAGATTTTCACTATTTGGAACTGCAAAATGTCTTAATGTTGTTCATATTAGGCCGTTGATTCAAAAGGTTTCCTTTGCTCTGACTAAATGTCTCTGTCCTCACTAAATCCCAAAGGTGTAAGCTTCCTTACATATTCCTCCTTATTTTCTGTCATGGCTTTTTGTGTTTCTCTTTTTCTTCCACTTGTTTTTACTTCATTTCCCACTTGTTAATCTGTTTAATTTATGTCTAATCTTCTTTTCTAAAACATTTTCTGCTACAGGGTGGCAGAGGGGTCCATAAGGCCGGCTCTTTGACACCTCCTTCATCACCAAAGATGGCTTCCAAAAGCGGCCATAGGCGGATCTTGAGTGATGTCACCCACAGTGCCATTTTTGGAGTCCCTGCTAGCAAGTCTACTCAGCTTCTTCATGCTGCTGCTGCAGAGGCCAGTCTCCACAAGTCAAAGTGAGCCGATCCCAGAATGAACTTTCCTTTCTGGTACTTAATGAGGTTGGAGGACCAGTAGGAATCCCTTTCATATGACGGGACTGAGAGGATTGTTGGATTTTTTTTTTTCAATTCTAAACGATTCTGTTCTAGAGAAGACACTATATTCATAACAGACAACTGTCATTAAAAGTACACTGCATTTTTAATAAAATATATATTAATTAAATAAGTCAAGAAACAAAAAACTAAACTAGAACAAAAAAGGGGGGGAAGCAAAAGTTTAAAAGAGATGCATAAAAAGAAATGGGGATAAATAAAAAGTGTAAGTGCCTTTTTGTCATACATCTTTTGATGCGGATATGTAAATGTGTAGTCTACTTAGTCTATTTTTAGTGTAAATTTCATTAATTTTTTGCAAGTTATCTCTAGTTTTTAATGTTATTTTTTCATCCATTGAAGTTTGCTTTACCATTCCCTCAACTAAAGAGTTATTTTGAGTGAGATTCATGTCCTTGTCACCTGCTTCATGGCTTTAACACACAAAACATTAAAGAGCCAGATATCCGCCTTGTTTATTGTCAATAAATTGATTTTCGAAAGGTTTTAATTTAGTTCAATAATATTCGTCATTCCATTTTCAACCTCTTTCCAAAATGAGTGCCTTGAGAAGAGTATTTCTCACATTGGTGGGGTGTGATAAAGTACCTCATGCTCACCTTCTATGCAAATTCTCTCCAATATTTGGAAAAAGTCATCTTTAGGTTTCCATGCAGGAGCTTTTCCCATTCATTTACCTCAATCCTCATTTTTCTCTTACCTTATTTTCTATTAAACATTGCTTTTATACTCTTTCATTAATATTGGAGAGATTTCCTTTAGCTTTCTTTCTATTTTGGACCAAATACTCTAATATTTCATTTGACTTTTTATTCACCTCTGTTTCAAAAGGTAACTTGGCTGTAAAAACTTAAAGAAAAGTTTTTGGTTGAGTTCATAAGTTTCAAATGAATCTATTTTATTATGTGTAATTAATTGGGTATGTTTTTAGTCCTTTGCTAGCCCACAAACCTAATGTTTTGTCAGACTTATCTGGTATAAAGTCAGGATCATGTGCCATTTCCCTAATGAGTACACACTCACTATTAAATTTCAGTCTTTTAATAACACTTTCCTGCTTTTCTCTGCTCTGTAGATCAGCCAGCACAACTCCCTCTGGCTCCCCGTGCTCGTCCCAGCAGTGTGTGTATCATCCAACTGAAGCTGAGGCATCGTCAACACTCACTGCACCTAAAGCCTATTCCAGCTGGAACCCTTTCGGAGATGATAACTTCTCCAAACTGACAGCAGAGGAATTGTTCAACAAAGATTTTGCTAATTTTGCTGAGAGTGAGTTCAGTTTTTATTGTTGTCTCAGACACGCAGCTTTGGTAAATTGTTATTTCATTTGAAACTACTTTTGTTTAATCCCAGCTGCGTCAGTGGGGGAGAGTGTAACAGTTGCTGGTGAAAATCTCATTCCTGGGCTCAATGCATATCCAGGTAAGGCTTGGTTTGATTTAACGTGGACAACAACTGATTTACTCTATTGGTTGTCTTTATGCTCCCTGTTCACTTTAGACTGGAAATATACATTGTGTGTTTGTATGTGCTGTCACAGTTTTCTTACTGACAAAGTTTCTGAAGTATTTGACATTGAGACGTGCATTTATAATTTGCACTTTTTAAGTTCTGGGAACTCGAACTACCCAGAGGGCCATTCTGTAGTTTGGCTTTACACACAATCCTATCTTGTTGGCACAACAGGCAGCCTCACAGTAGCTTCTTGTCACCGACCACAAATAGACACTGTAGCTACAGCTAGATCTTATCTCATTTGCCAGTCGGAGCTTTTGCTGTTGCCTGGCAACGTAAAGGACAGATTCACCTTTCTTTATTGGATTATCGTGCCGTTGGAGGTTCCTGCTAACGGCTCCTACTAACAACAAGAGAAAGCTATGCGCGCTAACTCGATGAAGCAATGGCCTGGCCTGCTCTGCTCCCCTCTGTTGAGCCATAAGCCTTTTTCAAAGTGTGCACTTCTTAGCCATTAAACTGTCTTTGTGTGGCTGATGTTCAAGAACTAGGAGGCTTAAAAAGGCTGAGGCTATTACATAATGAGGGTGTGGCTGATCTTCCTCTGAGTCTAAGCTGTCTCTTTGACTCTTTGTTACTTGCCTAAATAAAATGTGCACAAGAAATAACAATTTGTAGTGTCTGAATCAAAATGCAATAAGAAAAAAGCCTGTTTTAAGCACAAATGCATTGTATGTGATGGTTTTTATCCATGTTGGCATCTCTCTGTCAGTGAAGCAGGCTAAAGGTCATGTCTGCTGTGTCCTTTTCTGAGACAACACATTTGTTGTCTCAGACCTACACCTCATGTTGATCCCTGTAAGTATCCGCTGCACTGACCACCAGTATATACCTGTTTTGTGCACGGAGTGTTTAATGGGCAAATTAAAAGTCAATAATATCAATTAACTGTTAAATGTTTTTTTGTTTTTAAAAATCTAACTTTGTGATGAACAAACTAACTTGAGGAACATCAAAATTAGATAATTCATGGCTCAGACTGGATTATTTGTAAATTAAGGCACAATTTTCCTTCCTAGCTCACAGTGCACGTTGTCCCCTCCCCACACCAAAACCAGCCATTTCAAGCCTCATTTAGTGGTGGTTTATAGCATCGGATGCTAACAAGCTCTAAATCATTTGGCTGTTTTCTGCTGCTGTGTTTCCAGTTTTCATCCTATTAGTCTGTTACTGGTCTTGTTTTGTTATTTAACTCTCTCCCAGATTTTTGTTTTGATTTTTTCTTTGATAATTTTTTAAATAAATAAAAATTAGCTATTTTATAGGGTTGTTTTTTTTTTTATTTGTAAATGTACTTTATAATGCAATATCATCTGAAAAGTATTGGTGAATCTTGTCTATTATTTTTTAAATCTTATGTTCAAATGTCATATGACAGCCCTGAGTGTGTCAATGAAAACAGGGATGTGTGCTTAGGATAAAACTTATCTTCTCAGTGGATCAAGTCATATACTTATAATGACACTGACAGTCTTTAGTTAACCAGAGATTCCTGTTTTGGTCTTGTTTTCCAACATTTCTTCGTGGCTTGCTCACTCTCAGCTCAGCTTTACAGTCTCTCTCTCTGTTTGCTAAAGCTCCTCACTATCTAATCTGAGAAGCCCTCTCCTCCCTTCCCCCGTCATCCTGAGCTGCAGCTGCACTTCTGCATTCTGACTGGTTCTGACTGGCATCTGTGGCTTCAGCTCTCTTCTTGCTCAGCTGCTTCTGTAGAAACTTGTAGGATTTCTGTAGTTTGACCCTCTTCCAGGGTTTCCGTCTTTAGCGTTTGCAGACAGTGGTGGCAACCAGGGTTGGGGTAAATTACTTCTTTCAGTTACAATTACGTTTTCAAAATTATTTTTTTTATCCTCAGAAAGTCAGTTCTCAATTACTAAAGTTAATTTGCAATTAATCACAATTACTGAGTCTAAAATAAATAACCTAATAAAAGTTAACCTTATTACTCTTGTTAGCTCTCTGTTAGCATCTCTTATGATAACGGGTTCTAAATAAAAAAAGTACACCCCTCGATTTATATATATTTTTTAAATAGTAAAATGTGAGAAACCTTGATATGAAGCATATTTTAATAATTGTTAACTACATATGTGTAGAACTGTACATAGAGCTGTAACATGGCTCCCCAGTTTTGCGTTAAATTATAATTGACTTTTTTAAATCCAATTTTCATGGCAATTACAATTACAAAATCAATTGTCTAGACTCAATTACAATTTAATTACATTTACGACAGCTGCAGGTATGTAAAATTACAATTATAATTACACCATAATTGTAATTAATTATCAATTACACAGCTACAATTATAATTTACCCCAACCCTGGTGGCAACCACTGCCTACAAAGCAGAAAAAACTGAAACAAACATAATGTTGGAACATGTATGGGAATTTATACTGCTGGTTGAATGGGAGGACATTCAGATGACTCAATTTTATTGGCTGGTTGATGCTTCATTATCAGCTGGTCCACAGAGAAGTGGTAGACTAGCTGATGGTCCTGTAATGGGCTGTGACCTGGGGCCTCATGTAAAAAGACTTGTGTGGAAAAAGGTGTACGCTTGAATGTATAAATCTGGTACCGGACTGTCCTCTGGTATCACCACTGAGCATATAACAGTGTGTTAATGTTTGCATGTACCTACATTTAAAAATAGACTAAAGCGCTATAAGTGAAGTCCACTTTGTCCTATTTGTGTACATGAGGCCCCAGGTGTTTGAGGACTATCTGTCCATTTTGGCTTTTATTTGATATATTGCTGGACTATCTGTTATTGACCCAATGGCGTGGATAATGCATTTCAAACAATCAGACACGCTGATATAGGGCTGCACTAACACATTCACCATACTGTAATTGATGTTGGCACAGCCTGACCAAGTCAACTCTGAGTAACGGGAAGCTCAGCTCTGAGCTTTCTTGGGGAAGTGGCTCTCATGCTGCTGGACTCAGTCGGTCCAGCTATGGGCTAGAGAATTATATGATAAAAGGGAATCTTGCAGTCATTTTATTTTTGTACAGTGCTTGTATTGAACTTGTTTGAAGTCCTTTATTTTTAAAATTGTGTTTTAGGTTTTTCTGTATATTCTGCCTTCTTTCTTTCATTGCATGTTGAAATGCCCTGAAACTTCTCTGCTTTCTGACCCTGACTGGCCCCTTTAATGCTAAGTACTAGCCATGTTCCTTTTTAAAGCCTTGCATGTATCTTTCTTGCCAGGCCTCTCTAATTTCCCTCCTTTTTTTTTTAACAAATTATCAGCGGTATCGACAGGGATGGAGGCAAAGGAGTGTTTACTGTGTTTATTTCCTACCTAAGCCTCTCTATTTTGTATGACTAAGTTGTGCTGTTTTCCCTCTGTGCCGTCTCCAGCAAAGGCAGAGGTGCGTGTGGACTCACTCATTCCTGGTTTAGATGCTCCGCAATCCCCACGGCATACAGGTCACCCAGAGGGCCTCCTACCTAGCATGCCAGGTTAGAAAATCTGTTCAAAGAATGTTGCAAGAATAGAATATTTTGAATTTTCAGATTTTCAATCTGAAGGCCCACTTTAAGTCTTACCAGACACCTGGAATAGATTTTAGTTCTAAACACACTCACACTCTCAAGGTACGTTCACACTGAATGCAACTGAAGTGACGAGATTACATTTAAAATCAGTGTACCTCCCTTCAAGTGACACGACTTGCGCGATTCCGGCGACCGACCGAGTCGCTCAAAGTTGAAAAATTTGAACTTTTCAAGCGACAACTCACCCGGCCGTAGAGCCGAGGCAGCAGCCCCTCCCTCCCGTTACAGTGAGGCGGCTGCAGCGGGATGGCTGTACACTTCCTCAACTTACCGGGGCAAAAATAAAGCGTTTAACCCATTGAATAAGCCTAAGTTCTGAGTGAACTCATCCTTTAGTAACTCAGTAAGTTGATCATTTAAACCGTAAAAGCCGCGCTGTCTATGACAAATGCTGTAAACATATGGCTGAAGAAGAAGTGATCAGCCCTCTCGATGCAGCAGCCCTTTCTCTCCCCTGTCACCTGCTCCATAGACACACTGGTCATCGCGTCACTGGAGCAATGAAGTGATGGAGCGACCAAAAAGCGCCAATCTGCTCAAGCGACTCTTCACGGGCAATTGAAGCGACTGCAATCGCTTCAGCCACGTTGGGTGTGAACACACCTACAGGCTTTCACACCGAACGCTACCTCATCGACCTTGGCGACTAGATTACATTTAAGATCAATGTAAATGACGCGACATGAAGCGACTTCCCTTCAAGTGACACGACTTGCAGGATTTTGTTGCTGGAAATCGCTCAAAGTAGAAAATGTTGTACTTTTCAAGCCACTTTGAGTGACACTGTGTCGTGACATCCAATTGGCAATGAGTTTCTCTCCACATCACTGTCTGCAGAGCTGTACACAAACTGTACACACAACTTACTGGAGCCTCATCCTTTAGTTACTCCGTAAGTTGAGCATTTAAACCCTAAGTACAAGTGGCGCTTTCTATAAGTGCTGTAAACATGCGGCCGTAGAAGAAGTGTGCTGCCTGCTGCTCTGCAGACACATACTACTGCCCAGTTGTCAAGTCACTGGAGCGATGAAATGAGCAAAAAGCCCGACTATGTTCAAGCAACTCATCAAGGACGATTTGTCGCTGAAGTCGCCTTCAGTGTGAACGCACCTTTATGATTGCGCAGACTTAATATTTCACCATTTATAATATATTTAGACTAGAACTACTATTTTAGTTGTTGTGAACCTACTCAAGGAATGTGTTGAAAAACACAACTAAAAGGACAGAGTGGAGTAGCTTGTTCTGTTACTGTAAAAACTGAACAGACATGTTGTGTGACTAAGTCAAATGTCAGGCTTTTATAAAACAGCTTTTTTCTTTTCCTCTACATTCTCAAAACAACTGTTTTTGCACTGTTTTGAGAAAGCTTCAGGTCACCACAAAGAAGGCCAGAGCTAGACCCCCATATAAACCTAAATATATTGACCCAGATCATTCTAACCACTGAACTAACCTACTAACAAAACCCCTCTTCCTCTGCTCCTATCACTAATGGTGTTGCTTTGACCTCTTGTGCCTGTGGCTTTTCTTTGCACGGTCTTAGATTCTCTCATTGAGGACGATTCTCTGCTGGGTTGTGATCTGTTGTGTCGCACCTCTCATGGAAACCAGTCTGTCTGTGCTCTCCCTTCCAACTGCTCCTCTGCTCCTCTTGTCACTCGGTCCTGTCTGGAGGAACCGCAGCCCAGTAACACTGCTTCTGGTAAGACTTCCTCCTCTGCAGCTCTGCGACAAATAACTCAAAGATGACCAGGGGCTTGAAATAAAAAACCTGAGTCAAATAGATGAAACAAAAACCACACTGGTCAATAAAACGTCAGAGACTAAGTAGCGTAACTACCTTAGTTCCATGATACAGGAAACAATTCAGAGAACAAAATGAAATGACAGACTATAATGATTTGACCGGTGTGCCTTTGCCCTGCTCTGCTCCTCTTACATGGGTTTCTGTGGCTGAAGTATCTTCTTTCTGCTTTCATCAATGCTTCACTTCTTTCTACACCACAGACTCTGCCTTCCTCATGTCATGTGGGCAGAAGGGCAATGACGTGGAGTTTGACCCCATTCCTGTGCTCATCTCCAAAAACTCTAGTCAAGGTAAGGCTAATGGAGAGATGAGCGCCAACATGTCACGACAAATCAGTGAATTAGCTCCTTGTTCACTCGCTTTAACTCACGCCTCTGATTCCCCATGTGGGACATCTTGTATAAATGTCACATTAGTGCATTTAATCCCTTTAAGTTTTCCCATTAGACATGTTTTCCTGCTTTGTTTGCCCTATAATTATATTACAAGTGCTGGGATGGCATTCCTGCTCTCTTCCCTTGTAATGATGCAGCTGTAATACAATGAACCCAGCTTACTTTCTGCTTATTTGTTCTTCTTTCCCCATTCATGCATCCCTCTGCCACCATTGGTCTCCTCACCTCACTTACATCTTCCACCCATCTCCCTTTTGAAATTACTTATTTCTTTGCTTGTCTTTCATCCATGATCTCCCTCGACTCCTCCATGTCCATCTTCTCTCTGTCTCTTTCTTTCTGCCACGTTCCAGGCGGTCACTCACGCAGCAACAGTGGCAGCTCAGAATCCAGCATCCCCAACTTGGCCCGCTCCCTTCTGCTGGTGGATCAGCTCATCGACCTCTAGAGGGGGCGGAGGTCGAAGGGGCAGTGTGCAATCCAAACACAGATGGGAGAAGGGACGATTACAAGCAGATGCACTTAATGCAGCACCTTAAGAAATGAGAGAAGCCAGCTTTGATTGGTTCAGGGAAAGTTGCCCGTCCCCATAATAATGTGCCTACCTGGCATCAACAACCATCTCTGGCTGTCTGATAAGCTGGTTTTTGTGTCTCTCTGCTGGCTGTTGACATTCCCACGCTGGTAAAAATACACCTGAGCATATCATCTGCTCCTGTCCTGGCTTCACCACGATCCGCCTCATGCTTTTGCCATATTTGCTTCAGTGTCCCCATTGAATGCATGTTCATGGTGTTCACCCTCATTGTTGTACAGGCTTCCAAACTACGACTGAACCAGCCCCCGTTCAGCTTGTTCAGAGCTAAAAATGCTCCAAAGTCTTCAGAGCTGTTTGATGGACTTTATGGTGACGTGCAGCTTCAGCTGATTGAACGAGTTCTTGGATCGATCAAGAAAATATACATTGGCAGTTTTCAACACTCTTTAGACTCAGTGGTCAGATTGGCACAACTTTATTTATGGTTTCTACAGTTTTGTTTCTAGTGTAGATGAGCAAAGGAACAAACTAGCTTCTGCATGTATTGTATGTGTTAACTCTCTCTGAATCCTAATAGGGTGTTTGACAAGTACTTGGTAATTCTCACTCAGAGGTCAGTATTAATATGGCTGATTTATTTGAACTAGAACAGGATTGTGAGCTACGCAAAGCAGACACAAAACATGTATAAGAGTTAGTGTCCTTAACCAATGACAATGCAGAGAAAAAAAACAAAATAGGAGCAGATCTTTAGCAGCATTTTCCTGTCAAACAGATGAGTGTATGATCAAGCTATTATCAAGTGATCTGGTGCTGGAACAAGCCTGAGATTAGGAATGACCACCGAATATCTCCTGTGTCTTCTCTGCCCACTGCAGTTCACTATATCATTACAGTCAGTTATGTACGGTATTAATTGGAGAGATTAGATCAAAACAGTCAATATATGTACATAAAGCTTGTTTAATGTCACTCACTGTATGCCTGTGTACTCGTTTTAATTAAGTAGCAGGAGTTTTGTGTTTTTGTCGTTTTGTGCATCTACATTCTGAGGACTTAACAACTGAGTTGTGCTCATACTATATAAACTGTCATTTACTTGTTATTTACTGCACATTGTTCTCCGAAGACATCGGGGAAACTTTTAACCTCGTCATCCACATCATAATATGATAGTTGTTAATAGTAAGGGCAACTGGATTTACTTTTTAAACCTCATGTTTCTTTACATGATATTTGTTGAACAGACTCACATTGTAGCAGAAACTGTAGGTGAAACCTTTTGATTGCCTCCTAGTGGCTGCTTGTGATGTAGTTGAGCTGTTTAACTCTTATCATGAAGGACAGTGATCAGAGATCTTCATTACGGCATATCAAAAACTGAAGAATTCCACATTTTCCCTTGGCTCCTGATTTTCCTGATGTTTTGGTTTAATTGGTCTTTTGGCGCTTGTCATAAATAAGGGTTATTGTTGAGAATAGTTTCTCACTTTCAGCATATTATTTGGGCAATCAGTGTTTTCTTCATCATACATAAACAGACAATAACACTTGAGACAATATTTAATAAGGCAATAATAGTAATATTTTATTGATCACTGTAGGGAGGTTTTTTTGTCTGTATTTTACCAATTTTCCTCGAGGGCTAGCAGTGGGCTGCCACTTTGGAGGTGCTCGGGAACCGTTAAGGGTCAGAGACCTAAAGAAGTGGTGGTGGTCGTATGATTGTGAATTATGAAATGTACAGTTTTTGAGTCCCATTTTTCATAAATTACCATTACAATTACTTATTATGTTTGTCTTTCTACATAGGTCACATCTTTTTTTTTTTTTTTTTTTTTTTTTTTTTAACTTTAATGCTACTTTTAAAGCTCATACTGTTACTTCCACTTCACTGTACATCTTTGCTTTGGGCAGTTTTTCCCTGTTTCATTCAACTTGTTTGACATAGAAAAATGATTTCCCACCAATTATCTTCCCCTCTTTACTGTTCAATCAAACTTTTTTTCATTCTTGGCTAATCTATGCAAACCAATAACCCTGTGTCATGCTCTAAGCAGACACGTGTTAGCTGGAGATTGAACTTGTGTGTGACGACAGTGTTGTATTAAAAATGTGCCGGTTGGGTGTAACAGGTGGTGCAGTCACTTTTCCTTGATAATAATTTGTTGGACGTGAGTCGGCTGTAGATGTCGTGGACTGCACTTCTATTTTTATGAATGAATCAAGGTTTGAAGAACAGACGTACAATCAAATGTAAATAAAACTCAATGTGAATGTGCCGACTTCGCTTTGAGTCGTTCTTTGCACTTTGTTGATTAACTTCAACTGTGTAAGTTGTAAACTTTTGTTGTTTGCGATTACACATGCTATGGCAGTGTGTAAAATAAGCAGAATGTTGTGCTTTATTGCTGGTTTTAATGAGGAAAGTAAGGAAGGAAATAAAATAAAGGCATTTGCCTTTGAAGTACTTTTCATTCACACTTTCCCTGAGAGCTGCCAGCTAACAACTGCTGTCTACAGTGCTCAGGTAAGACTCGTCTATATCTGCCAAACTCTGCCCGATGGTGATTCTTCTCACTTGCGTCAACAGAGTTTCCCTTGTTTCCAAAGACCTCACTGACATCCTCCGCCTCATCTCAGTAATTTAAAAAAAAGTGGCTGCTGCTCCTTTTCTGCCCTGCTCACTAACTTAACTAACTAAACTATTTTGTGGAAACAAGGTTTTTTTGTGTGTGTGGTGTGATGTAACTAGTACCGTTAGTCCTGCCTGTCTTGTGTTGCTTGTAGATAATGTGTCTTGTAATGTGTGCAGGCTCCTCATTGTTAAATCAATCACACTAGTCAGAGGGTGACGGGTTGTTCCTGTCAGAGATGCAAGTCTTGAAAATATAGTGAAAAGTCTGTTTGGTAACGCTTGAAGTTTTATACATAAGGCTGACATTACGCTGTCATTAGCATAAATCAGGTGTCACGAAGGCTGTCATTAAGTGTCGTTCGCTATGACACCTTTGTAGCTATGTGGGCTTTTTTTTGGGTTAGTTCATGTGTCAAGCTCATGGCCCGGGGGCCAAATCCGGCCCTTTGGAGCATCCAATTCGGCCCGCAGGAAAAAATAAAAATGACAGAAAAAACAATAATCACTGTGTAAATGAAACTCAACAATATCTTCAGGGGCTCACAGTTTTTCCGCTGCTTGGATATGGTCAAATTCTTTAACATTTTGTATTCCATGTCTATGTAGAAGTTCAAACTAGGGAACAATAATGTTGAAATTACTTTTCATGCATAAAATATGTGGCTCACTTGAGATCAAACTGCTCCGTATTTGGCCCCTGAACTAAAATGAGTTTGACACCCCTGGGATAGATGGAGGGATCTTTGTGGCCATACCAGCCTGTCATTACCCGATCTCATTAGATCTCAGAAGCTAAGCAGGTCTGGGCCTGGGTTCCTCAGGGCTCTGTGCTAGGTCCAATCCTCTTCTGTATCTATATGATCCCCCTTGGTAATGTTATGAGAAAATACTCTGTTAACTTCCACTGCTATGCTGATGATACCCAACTGTATGTATCAATGAAGTCAGGTGAGACAAATCAGCTATCTAAACTTGAGGCCTGTCTAAAGGACATTAGGGCCTGGATGGACCAAAATTTTCTTCTTCTCAACTCAGACAAGACTGAGGTCATTGTACTGGGCCCGCGACACCTTAGAGAAACCTATGCTAGCCTAACTGCCCTAGATGGCATTACTCTGGCACAAAGCACAACTGTTAGAAACCTTGGGGTTCTATTTGATCAGGACTTATCCTTCAACTCTCACATAAAACAAACTTCAAGAACTGCCTTCTTTCATCTCCGTAACATTGCTAAAATCAGATCTATCCTGTCTCAGGGCGACGCCGAAAAACTAGTCCATGCTTTTGTTACCTCTAGACTGGATTATTGTAATTCTCTTTTAGCAGGCTGCCCGAGCAAGTCGCTTAAGACACTTCAGCTGGTTCAAAATGCTGCAGCACGTGTACTGACTAAAACTAGGAGAAGAGATCACATTACTCCTGTATTAGCCTCTCTGCATTGGCTTCCCATAAAATATAGAATAGAATTCAAGATTCTTCTTCTCACTTATAAAGCCCTAAATGGACAGGCACCAGTCTATCTCAAGGAGCTTGTAGTGCCATACAATCCCCCCAGAACACTACGCTCTCAAAATGCTGGACTACTCGTTGTTCCATTCATCTCTAAAAGTAGTATAGGAGGAAGAGCTTTCAGTTATCAGGCCCCACTTCTCTGGAACCATCTACCAACCACGGTTCGGGGGGCAGACACCCTCTCTAACTTTAAGGTTAGGCTCAAAACATTCCTCTTTGATAAAGCTTTTAGTTAGGAACCAGCTCATAGCTCATAATTAAGATGCAATAGGCATAGACTGCCGGGGGGGGGGGTCTGGCATGCTCGGTTGGAGAGAGGTTGGAGAGGGCGTTAAGAGAGAGGTCATTTAGGTTAGAGAGGGACCGGAGAGGGTCCCATTCCTCTTTCAAACACTCCCTCTATGTCTGCTTACTCCCTTGTGTGTTTGCTCCTGTACTCCTTCTGGCTTTTGTCTTGCAGGTCCGTGGGATCCTCAGTGTGGAGTTACAGAGACTCAGCGGCTCTGTCTCCACCCTTTCCTCTGCACACACCCAACACAGCATAACGTGGATGGCTGTTCATCATAGGAATGGGATCCACACAAGGTTCCTGCTGCTTAACAGAAGGTTTTCCTTGCCGCCATGATGAATTCATGTTGGGTGTGGGATACATATGTATGTGTATATACGTATATATGCATATGTGTGTATCCATAAAATGAAGAGTCCGTCCTTAAGACTGCTCTACTGTAAAGTGCCTTGAGATACCATTGGTTATGATTTGGCGCTATACAAATAAAGATTGATTGATTGATTGATTGATAGTTGGATTTGAGACCACTGAGAATTTTAGGTGTCTGTCATTGTGTCCTTGGGAAAGACACTTCACCCACATTACCTGGTATAAATGAAGTGTGAATGTTGGTGGTGGTCAGAGGGGCTGTTTGCGCACAGTTTCCCCAGGGCAACTGTGGCTAGAATAATAGCTTACCACCACTAAGTGTGGAGTGAAAGAATGATGCCATAATTCTGTAAAGTGCTTTGAGTATCTATAATAAAGTGCTTTATGAAATCCAATGCATCATAATTATTATTACCTAGTGGGGTTAGGTAGGGTTAAGGTTAGGGGTTAGGGTAAAGAATGACAGCCTTCATGACACCTTATTCATGCTAATGACAGGTGTCATGTCATGATAATGACAGTGTAATGTCAGCCTTTATGTATAAAACTTTAAGTTAAGTATTACAGTCTGTTTTAATGATTCTGTTTCCTAACTTTTTGCTCACTTCTCTTACGTCCTCCTATATCTTTCCTTTTTTTTAATTTTTTTGACACAGATCAGCAAGGGGAGAGTAATGGATACACAATGCTTGAGGATGGACAAGACACTGAAGCTGGCAAAGGAAAACCAGCAAAACCCGATGACTGTGTGCACTCCAGCGATGAAGACGAGAAGGAAGATTCATTAGAAGAGCAGCATGAAGGAGCACCTATAGAGAGTCAGGTGGTGGTCCATGACTGCAGTGGCTCTGAACCTCTGCTTGTTGACTCTGAGGATGAAGAGGTTTACAGGCCGCAGTTAGCAGATCATTCATCAATGGCCTTCAGTGCAGTTACCACCCAAACCTCCAGTAATGTCCACCCAGCAGCTGCTCAGAATCACTCCCTGCTCAGCCACAGCCCAGAGGACAGTCCAGCTGCTGTACACATCTTCTCTGAAGCACCATTTCTACATGTTCAAGGAGACACAGCTGACGTCTTCGCCAACGCTCCGTTTCCTCGTGCTCTAGTCTCTGCTGAGGAGCAGCTCGATGTTTTCTCTCAGGCTCCCTTTGGTAAAAGAAAGGAAAGTTCCCGAGCACAACTCAAGACCTCACGCAGCCACACTTCAGGAATGCATGCTGCCACCTCTGACCAAGGAGTGTTGGGACAAGTGGCACAGCAGCCTTTCCGCCCTCAAGCTCTGGCCAAATATTCCCGACACTTCGAGGGCGCTGCGTCCCAGCAGCCGGTAGCAGCTCACAGAGTGGTGTCCAACGTGAGCAGACAGGCCGCTGTGGCATCTGTCCCCGTCGGACCGCTCCACTCATGGACCTCTGAAGTGAGCGGCGTGGACCCATTTGTCTCGGCACCTTTTCACCTCAAGGCGCCTCAAGAAAAGCCCTGAAGAGCATCATGAGGTCATCAGCGCAGAGGGGAATGTGAAGCACTGAACTATGCACACTGACTGAGACAGGCACACTGCATGCTGCAGGCCAGCATGGACCACAATCTTAGCTGGCTCTGATTAAACCTGATCATGCAATGACACAAATCCCACATATCCAGTCACTCTCTTATTCTTCTATCTGCTGTCATTAAACATGTATCCACACAGTGACAGTATGTTGGTGTTCGGCCTACGTCACTTATGTTTTTGCTTGTTCCCTGTATGTGTGCGTTTAATCACACCACCTCAAAGTTCACGGAGAAGAAAAATTAGCTTGAATCACAGGGTCATCATAACCTAACACACGTGGATGAGTGAGTCACTCCTAATACAGCCTTAAGTCCACAGTTTGGGCCTTTTTGTGTTCTGGTTGGGAAATTAGCCCCACTGGTAGATACAGGTAAAAGTTGCATAGATGTTACAGGGTTAATGCAAATCCATACATTTTGGTGTTTTGAATATTGTTCCTTATTTTCATCTGTCCTGTGATCTATTATTTGTCCTATTGAAATCAATTGACAGGGTTTGTCCTGTTTGCCTCTAATGTATTGATCAGGCAGAGAAAATGTATTGTTCTGATTAGTATGTTGTACGAATGTATGCGTAACATGTCTTTACGGGGTGATGTCGTTTGAGGCCTTATACTTTTCTTGTATTTTTGTCAATAACTTAAAGCATGATTGTATTTTCCTTTTTTTTTTTCTTTCTTTTATTACATTTGCCATTTGTGCCCTTCAGATTTGCTCCATTTAAGTGATTTTATTGCACTGGTGTTCTACACCAAATACTGTACTTTTCCAGAGCTTCTTTTACTGTCTGTGGTACAAAACACCAGATTTTATTCCAACACAACACTGCATATCTATTGTAGACTCTGATATGTAACAGATTTTGAAACACATGGACGGACATCCTGTGTTAGTCCAGTCTTTTGGGTAACTACTGGTCAGTGATAATGCATCAAGAATCCTGGTGTGAGATCCTGAATTGTCTTAATCATAGTTCTATCATTTCTGTCATTTTAGAATATTTTTTTATCATCCCTCAGGTCTCGTGCATCTCCTTCTGGTCTCCATCATGGCACTTTGAAGAATAATGGATCCTGCCTGCTCCCACCTAAAATTTAAACTATGCCTTTGCGTTGCAATGCAAAAACAAAACAAAAAAACAAGGTTTCCTGTGCAATTGTTTTGTAAAATGTCACCTGATTAAAAGACGTTGCACACAGTCACTGACACAAAGTGTACGTCCTCGATGAATGTTTGAAACTGTTGATTCTGACTGGAGTTGTGTAGGAAACGTTTTGCGGCGAGAGCTGATGATGCTGTTGGAGAGAAAAGCTTTCAAAATAATGATCATGCTGCACAGCCTGCCTTTGAAACCTATGCTGTAAGTCATGAAAAAAATTAAATGAATGTGAATCAAACTTGGTTTTGTTCTCAAACTTGATCTCAGATTTACCATTTAGGTTTTCCTGAGCTTGATTAATAATTAAATACACCTGTGTTGAGGTAAGCTCTACATATCACCAGGGTTGGGGTTAATTGCATTTTTCAATTACAATTACATTTTCAATTGTCCATGTTCAATTATGATTACGATAACTGGCATTTTTTTCTAATTACAAATAGATTACAATTATTTTTCTCCTGAAAGTCAATTCCAATTACGTTCTCAACTACTTAAAGTTCCACTACAATTGTACTAACTTTTATTTACATAGCATTGTGATGATTGTATGCGGTTGTTTTTTTGTATGTGTACGATGTCGTTATATCATCTTTACATTTAGATTTTAGTGCATTTATGATCATATCTTATGTTAAAGCCCAAATTTTTTTTGTTGAAATTCCATGGTAATTACAATTACTAAGTAAATTATCTTTGCTCAATTCCAATTAAATTACAATTACAACGATGACAGATTCTTATAATTACAATTACGATTGTAACTGTGCCATAATTGTAATTAATTATCAATTATGCAATTATAACTGCATATCACCAAATACAATAAAATACTTCATACTGTACCCAAGTACTTTTTTCTGGTACTTGTACTTTACGCGAGTATTTTTTTTGCGACTTTTTACTTTCACTCCTTACTTTTTTAAACAAATATCTGTACTTTCTACTCCTTACATTTTTTAAATGAGCTTGTTACTTTTAGGACTTTCAAAGATGACGTCACTAAGTAAAAAGACGCAAACATTTTCAAGTTATTGAAATATGTGAAACTCAAAGCTGCTCTGGGTTGAATTGAGCAATTTGTATTTGTATTTATATGGAGACATTTTATTTACAAATGGTATTATGAGTGCTAAATTATCCAGGTGCTCAAAGGTAAGATTTAACTAGTTTTCCATGTACCAGTATTCTACAAGTTCTTTAAAAAAAATAAAAAAGATGCAGTTTGCTCATTTTTACCTGTGTTACATTTCTTTTACTTTTTTTTTTTTTTTTTATTTAAGTACATTTAGTAGCATGTACTTTTTTACTTTTACTCAAGTAAGAGAGCAACTTCAACACTTTTATCAGTGTAATTGTTTTATTCAAGAATCTATACTTTGAGTAGTGAAGACTAGTACATTTGCCACCTCTGCATATCACCAAACATTCCCAAACTCTCTGACTCAGCTGCCATTACTAGTCAGATCTGGCAAACATCTATAACTAAAGCATGAAAATTAAACACATTTTTGTAACATCTAATTATAAATAAACTGTATCGTGATGAGCTGTTTTCCCTTCATATGAGCAGAGGAAATCCATCACCGTTGCGTTTTACTGAGCTGTCGACAGGGGGCGATAGACACCACTATGGCTCGTGTAAACCACCGCTAAAACGCAGAAGAAGAGCTTTTCATCCACGACGTCCTCAAATGATGCGGTAAGCATCGAAACATAGCCACACACACTCTGTTTATAACACTTTTTACTCGCGTTTACATGATAATATGAAAATACCTTGTGTTTTTCTTTGTTAAAGCTTGTCTTTTTCAGTCTGTTATTGTTTTGAACACGTGTGTGTGTGTGTGCAGTGTGTAATGTTGAATGGTTAATGTGTGTGTGTGTAGGTAACAGTGAAGCCTAACAATGGCTACTCAGAGAGTTCTCCCTCAGAGCAAAGAGTCTCTGCTGCAGAACTACAACAAGAGGCTCAAAGACGACATCAAGTCCATCATGGATAACTTTACAGAGATAATCAAAACCGCAAAGGTGCTGCACACTGCACCATAACACGAAAAACTACTGACACACACTAAATGTCATCCAGCACAAAGGCTATAGATTCAATATGTTCGTTTATATAAATTGCGCCGGATACAACAGTGTCTATAGAAAATGTCAGATTTAGTCAACTAAGTGACATTAAGTGACAAAATGTGTTACATATGTAGTGGACGAAAGTATAACGTATGAGAGTTTATGCATTTTTAAACGGAGTGCTATATTAAGGTTGGTTAGTCCGTTACGTAGTTTAGGGATGTACGTATTAATAGCAAACATAAGTACTGGCCAATGAGGTGCGCTCACGTGACCTAAACTGGCCAATGAGGGGCGCTACGTACGATACGGCTACGTAAGGGTAGCCACTGCCTTTAAAAAAAAAAAAAAAAAAAAAGTCTCAATTATCAACCTGATATGGGACGCTATTACAACTTGTCCCGCCCTCCATGACATAAAAGTAGTTTTGATTGGATACCTTCCAAAAAAGTTGAGTTCTGATTGGATTTCGTCCCAAGTGAACATTTGATGAAAATATCAAAATATTCTGACTTAGTTTTTGTTCACGTTTGTTTTTTTGTTTGTTTAATTAGTCATAGTCTAGTTGTGGTGACTTAAACTATAAAGATAATTTTTAGTGAACAAAACTGTTCCATCCCATTACTGGGACATCCTAATGGTACAATAAATACACTAAAAACAATTTATCTTTTCATCTTTGTCTTTTTATAATTGTCTTTTTCATCTCCTGAGCAGTTAGTATACGGCTGATGCTTTTCTGTTCTCGTCTAGATTGAAGATGAGACGCAGGTATCTCGTGCTACCCAAGCAGAGCAGGACCATTATGAGATGCATGTCAGAGCGGCCAACATTGTAAGTATTCCTGCAAAAACCAGTGCACATTAGGTCAAAAGTGGCGTGTGACACCTTGTTGTTACAGTCTGTGTAAAACCTTATCTTTAGCATGTGTAATATGGACTTGAATTAGTTTGGATTTACTAAGTGTTTTAGATGACTTTTTTTGATCAGAATGTAACCAGCCTCCTCCTCCTCTCTGCCTGTGGCTGTATCAGGTTCGTGCTGGCGAGTCCCTCATGAAGCTGGTGTCTGACCTGAAGCAGTTTCTGATTCTGAACGACTTCCCCTCTGTGAACGACGCCATCAGCCTCCAGAACCAGCAGCTGCGCTCGCTGCAGGACGAGTGCGACAAGAAGCTCACGTCTCTCCGCGATGAGATCGCCGTGGATCTGTATGAGCTAGAGGAAGAATATTACTCCTCCAGGTACAAGTAGGCTCACACCTGTCCCTCCCATTCCACCGTCAGTCAGTCTGTGCCCAGCACCGTGTCCCGTCTCACCTCCGTACTGTTCAGTGCTGAGCCCCAGGGAGGCTTTACATCGACATATAGAACCAATCATCACCAACTTCATTTGTAGTGTCACATTGTGTGTGTGCCTCGACTGGTTTTTTGATGTGTTGTGGTGAAAGCAGTGAGTGGTTCAGTTCTAAAGGTAGAAACCAGCTTAAGTTCATTCTGTCAGCTCGTTCAGATACACTGGACATCAAAGAGCTTTACAGCTTACACACAGGAGCACAAATCAAATACGTGTGTGTGTGTGTGTGTGTGCGCGCGCTACACCAGAGACTCAAGTTTATGCCAAATTATTGACATGGTAATATATTACTGATTTAAAATGTAAAAAAAAAAAAAATGTAATGCATTGATTTGGTATTTAATATATTAATGAACTGTAGACAGGAACAAGAGTAATAGATTTAAGTATACCAGTAATCAGATATTATTTGTCTAGTATTTAAATATATTTATAATGGTGATGGCCTTAATGCTTCATTTAATTGAAATATAAAGCCTTAATACATTTTCTGTGGGAGAATATTGGCGATTACTTGCACTGTAACCCCGGCAACAGTCGCACGTGATGCTGTGTGTTATTAGAATGATTAAGAAATAATAATAATAAAAAAAGAAGAGCGACAATGATGCTGTTTTTGTCTTTCATTCCTGAGTTTGTTTTGAAGTCATGTTAGAAGTGGATTTTACCTTCTTTGCTTTGCTTTTTTCTGTTTTCCTCCATCAGGAACTTCTGATTCCATCTTTTGTTCTAAAGTAAAGACCTGTAGTCATCCTCTTAGTGTGATTTTATGTGTCCATCACTGCTGCCTCCTTCCATCCTTGTGCTTTACGTGCCTGCCTGTATGATCGTGCTTGTTCTGACCTGCCGCTCTCGTCTGCTCCTCTCTCTCTCTCTCTCTGTGCCTCGCTGATTCTTTGCCTCCTGCTGGTTCCCACTGTGCACAGCTACAGTCAGTGGGACACCACTGACCTGCCCCTGTGTGAGGCCTTCAGGAGACGAGACAGCTGGGCCTCCTCCGACAGCAGCTGCAGCTCCACACAGGGGGACCAGGAGTACATGGACGGTGCCATCACACAAGAGGTCAACCCCACCCAGCACCACCTCAATGGACATGGGACCACCTCCGGGGACAAACCATGAGGGAGAAACTCACTGGAACTTGACAATCATGGTCAAACATTTTAGTTTTATAGGGATAAAAGCTGTGGTTCACAAACTAGGAGGAGTCATAAACTTTGGATCTGTAGGCTTAAAAATATACAGTATTATCATAACAGTGGGTAAATTGTGAATGAGAATGATAGGGTGGGGGTTTGTACATCAGAAGCAGTGCCATAAACTGTATTGAGTAATTGTTTTTATATTTCAGAACAGCTGGGTATTAAAACCCAACTTTATTGAACAAAATTGACAAGCTGCTTTAAAAACCTTAGAATAGTGACATTCCTCAGTTAAAATGACTGTTAAATCCCAGAATTGATGCATTTCTTTGTTACATTTTTGTTAGTTTTTAAGTAAAAACACTTTCTTGTTTATCATGCAGGCTGTTTTTAATCTTTGGTTGTCTGCAAAAGTTGGTTTTTTGGCATCTTGTTTTGTTGCTCAGTGGTAGAATGGGTTGTCCATTTACTGAAGGGTTGAGTGTTTGAATCCCGCTGTATCCAACTTATTATTGTTGTGTCTTGGGGCAAGGCACTTTACCTACATTGCCTCGTATGAATTGTGCATGAATGTTTGAGGTGGTCAGAGGGGCCACGCTTCAGTCAGTATGCCCCAGAGCAGCAGTGGCTACATTGTAGCTTACCACCTCCACCGGTTTGAGAAATGTGAATGAATACTGGTTTTTGTACACGCTTTGATTGTCCTTGAAAAAAGAGCTCTATATAAATCCAAGCCATTATTATTGTGTTTTGCTGGGTTTTTTCTTTTTTTAAGTTTACAAACACCAGAAAACTAAGTCAGTCCTGTGTGGGTAGGTTTTATGGTGTCATGTAAAAAGGAAAAGCACATTTAATCATGCTTAAGTCTCCAAAAAAAAAAGCAACAGTTTTACAGTGGAAAAGAAAATTCTTCCCTCCACAACTAACAAATGTACAATAATTACACAATCTAACACTTTTTCAGGACAAAAAAAATGCTGAATTTCTAAATATGAACGAAAATTTTAAATGTTAGTATCTTCGATTCATCTTCTTAAACTTCTCGTAGTGGTAGTCGTCTGTGGCCTTCTCGTTGTTTGGACGTTTGCGGGGGTTCGGAGGTGATGGAATGACTGGAAAACAAAATAATAAAAACTACAATTGAAGATATTAGAGCTTGATAAAGGATTTACTTAAACATTTGGTTTCATCCCAATGTAGTCTAACTACTGATTACTCCTTAAAAATGTTACTTAGTTAGTTTAATGATGACAAGTTACTTCATTAGTTACATTTAGCAACTGCTGACAACACCCCCCCGCCTCAACATATCAACCACGTCAACAATGTATTACCTGAAGAAAATACAGTAACACTTTAGTTTAAGGAACACTTATTAACCATTAATTAGTTGCTTATTAGCGTTAGTAACATATTAGCTCTTATTTAGTCATCATTAAGTACTTATTATACACTTAATGGCAGTCTCACAGTTCAAACAGAGTTAGGATTAACGTTAACCCTAGGATGTTGAGATTGTAATTCATATACAACAACTTCCTTACTTATTACTAAAATCTGTCACTGTGAATGTTCATATACATACTGTTTAATTTAAATGTTTACCTGCACTACTCATCACTGCACTACTATCTCATTATCATTATTATTACTAGTATTATTCTTGTTCTTGTTATCTTGTAATATTATTTTATTTAGTTTTGCACATATTAGTCTAACTACGGTTTATATTTATGTTTATATATTTTTTTTCTAGTTATTTAATGTTTACACTACTGGAGAGAGCACAGTTCACCAAGTCAAATTCCTCGTGTGTATAACTTACATAACTTGGCCAATAAAGTTGATTCTATTCTATAAGCAATAACTCTGAGGTTATTGAGGGAAAATTCTCAGTTAATGGCGTACTGGTTGTATAATAAGGCATTAATAAGTACTTAATAATGACTAAATAAGAGCCAATATGTTGCTAATTTGCATGCTAATAAGCAACTAAATGGTTAATAGGTGTTCCCTAAACTAAAGTGTTACCGCAAATACATGTTTTTACAAGAAAGACTGTAGTCTTTCTTGACCTCACTTAACAAATCTGTTTTTTTAATGCAATATAGAATAAAGAGTCTTTTTTTGACCTGACATATTTTGTCTGTATATACTTGTATCTGTCGTACGTAACACGTGAGTAGTCCTCATGCTGAAAACGTAACAAATAGTAACTCTCAGAGATTTGGATAAGTAATTTTATTCTGATTACTGGTTTGGAAAAAATAATGCGTTGTATCACTCGTTATTAGAATGACGCCTCCCTAATTAATCCGTGCTAATGATGTAAACACAGAGTCGTCTCTTACCCTCTGGTCCTGGTTTCTCGGTGTCTCCGACTCTCAGAGGTCTTGCTTTCGGCTCCTCTTTGTGCCTGTGGTGCCTCTGTGCTGCACTTGCGTCCTCGTGATAGACTAAAACGCAAAATTGGAACAATTAGAAGACAAATGAAAACCTTCAGGAGTAGATTGTGTTGCTGTTGAATAAACACAGGACTCACAGCGGTTGTGCTGCACGTAATTAACAGCAATGTTGGTGGGTACGAACGACGTGCCCAGATCTTTTTTCTTGTTCCTTTGTTCTGCAATGAGCTTTGCTTTGGCATCCTCCGTTTGAATGATGTTCTTTATTTTTGCACTAAAGTAAAAAAAAAAAAAAAGATTAAGAGAAATAAAAAAAGCAAAACATTTTTGCATGATAAATATAAAAAGTCAGTTTTCGTACTCGATTCCCAGGTCAACTTCAGGTATCCCGCTCAGCATCTGATTGGACAACATCTCTTCTGTCTTTTCTGCTGAGTTGACTCGGATGTTCTCGGGCAGCTCATACAGATGGTCCTCTGCGTTCTTCACTTTCACTTTCTGCTCCTCAGCTTCCACCAAGCCTTTCTTCCTCTTCAGCTCCGTCTCGATATATTTCATCCTGGTGGGAAACATTTAACGCTTGTTTTTAAGAAGCGCGCTGAGCAAGTGCGAAGTGCCGATAACGTCTGTTTTAGAATAGCTAAAAAACAAAAAGTCAGTCATCAACATCCCCCGCCAGATGGTTGTCATTATAACTCTCAACCTTTTCCTAAATCTAAGAACGTAGATGTATACAAAAGAAAATATTATCACATCAGGATATAAAATTACTAACTATCTTAAACGGTTTGTAAGAAAAGCTGTCCCCTTTGAAGATACCTCAAACAGGAACAAGGGTAATATCTCCGGAAAAAATAATTGTGTGCTTCTCATTTTCAAACTCCATCAAGATTTTGATACCCTGAAGCCACACACTGAAATTCTGAGAAAAGCTGTCCCCTTTAACTCAGACGCACGGAGCTCAAACCTATATCCACCTTCCACACTTTGTGGCAGGGGATAATATAAAAACTGAATGACAAGTCCAGTTATAGCAGTTGGGTTATAAATAGAAAGTAGATTTACTTAAGTTTTGCTGCTTTTGGGGTGAGATGAATCTTAAACTTGTAATACAGAAGGTGAAGGTGCTTCTTTGTAACTTTCATAGGAGGAGAAAAAGCACATACATGTCTGCATCCTCGTCTCTTCTGTTGGTCTCAGCTGAGAATGACGTCCCCAGGCTGAGATCTGTCTCATCTTCTGTCCTGCATGTAGGGAAAATCAAATCAAAGAGACACATTTTTTTTAGTTTTTTATCAAGCAATGAGATGCCTATTCAATGGGAAAACGTAAAACATGCTGAGATTTACTTACATGTCCCTGTTTCTGTCTTTCACTTTCTTCATGTCTACAACTCCCCCAGTCTTAAGTTTAAAAGGGTCATTCTGTGAATAGCAATGATGTAGAAAAAATAAACACCTTTAATGGAAGTTAGCCACTTATACACTCAGTATTTTCAAAGTAAAAGTAACAGGTTACTTACTTCTATTTCTGCCTCTGGTGGCAGCTTCTCTCCAACCAATAAGGCAGTGATACTAAAAGTGCAAAAAGAACATTTTTAATTGCATCTCGATTCAAAATCATTACATAATATCAGGCATTTTGCAAATAATTTAAAGTTGTAGCCTTATGTTCACAGCTATTGATATATAACAGCTAAATTATAATATTTTGTTCTGGTAAAACTAAAGATGAGACCATCCCATGATTTTGATTGCTCTTTTTAATTAGAAGAACATTAAAATGCTTCCATTTTAAAGGGGAATTAAACATGTTTTATTTTCAGCATTGATAATGATATAGTTAGGAAAACCACATGCTTCTATGTTACAGCTGTTTTTATGCAGATGTTATGACCCCTTATGTGCATGTGCTTATGTTCTTTGTAATTGTACAATAAAAACCAAAGCCACACAAAAATCATTCATTACTAATAGTTTTCCAATGTTTTGATGCATTTGACGTTAAGAATAAAGTCGATTATAACAACCTATAACATCATTTAATGACTTTGCTCAGATTTTAGCTCCAGGAACCATTGACAACTATTGGGACCTACACATACACAATTATAAGCTTTTTAATCTATTCTAGTTACAACATATTCAATCACTTCGGTAGCCTTAGTGGAATAAGGAGGTAATAATTGAGTCCATTGGGATGAACAGTAATAATTACCTCACTCCGCTCTGTCGTTTGCGCAGACTCTGTATCTCTTTGGCCTCTTCAACTTTAGACCTGAAAACAGTCATTGATCAGGTCTTATAATCTATTTGGTTAATAAATACAGTGCATTATATTAACTTCTGTGCACACTACAGTTAGCTGCATGCTTAGCTAGTCCTTATCGTTATTATTAGATCCTAAGAAACTGCTGTACCTGACTTCTATCGTCGTCTCATCCTCCTCCTCTGTGTCAGAGGAGTCCCTCTTTCTCCTGTAATTTTTACCACACGGCATTTTAAAGCCTGTACAGTCTGATTTCAGCGTGTTTTTGTATGTGCTAGAAGTGTTAGCAGAAGGCTAAAGAGGCGGCGGAAACGACACACATTAAAGAACGCACAAAAATATTGCGTCACATCCGGGACTGTCCTTTCCTTTGATAACAACAACAAACATGGCGGCCAGGTACAGACAGGCCTGGAGGCTGCTGGCCTCTACAGCCAGAATGTCATGTCTGTAAGTTATTGTGCATGTCAGCACTGAAATTACATTCATGACTCATTTAGCCTTTTTGGTAATTGTAATATCTTGTAAGGAATACGTTTTGTCTCTTGATTATATTTAGCATTGTGGCTAAAGTACTAGTTGTGGTTGTTAAAAGTTGACGAGATATACTGTAATATTTGTTTGTATTGTATTGCTACTTATTGCTATAGCTGTGAAAATGGATTGCTTATGCCTAATGAGAAAGTGTTTTGTAGTACGTCATCCCTCAGTAACTTTTGAATAGTTTTCGACATCATTCGACCCTGTGCAAGACAAACGAGTAACGATAATGTGACGTTAATGCTATATTTATGTGATCTGCTTTTAAATTCTAAAGTCTGTCAAAGACTAAGGCTATATGTCTAATATCATATCCTAAACTGTCGTTGACTGTGACTGTTATATTTCTCAAATGGGGGTACGTGTACCCCTAGGGATGGCACTAGAGAGAGGAAAATTGACAAATGAAATCATACAAAATAAGGGGTTTATAATGTTTATTTATAGTTAAAATAATAATAATAATAATGATGTTGGAATTGATCTTCATTAGAATATTAACTGAAAATACAAGCGTCAGTGTTGGTTCCACACCAGGCAGGAAATGATAAAAACTATAGAAATAATTCTATTCAGGAGGCATCTATTTCCTCCTATTTACCAAATGATATTATTATCACTCATTCATTCCATCATTATGCTCTATAGTTGTTTTTTCATTGTATTCTCAGTAAAATTATGTAGTTGGATAAAAGGGGGCACATACTTGGATTCAGAAATAAGAAAAGGGGGTACTTGAGCCAAAAAAAAGTTTGAGAATCACTGATCTAGATGATTATACATCTGTGTTGAAATGCTACTCAGTTTTATTGAGATTAACTACAAAAACAATCAAATGTTATGCATAGTATTTGTTACATCCAAAGCAGCACTTTAAGGGAATAAACTATTTCCTATGAAATTCACTCCCTCCTGTTGCTTTCATGCTTTTTATATTATCATTTTTTAAATAGTATAAACACGTTTATTTTTGTTTTTCAAAAACTTTTTAAGAAAAAAACATGTATATCCATCCATCCATTTTCTGGTCCGCTTGCTCCTTTCTTAAGGGTTGCAGGGGTCTCCTGGTGCCTATCTCCAGCTCTCATGGGAG
This sequence comes from Gouania willdenowi, assembly GCF_900634775.1. NCBI lineage: Eukaryota > Metazoa > Chordata > Actinopteri > Blenniiformes > Gobiesocidae > Gouania > Gouania willdenowi. The sequence goes on from NC_041052.1 coordinate 21,615,523, forward strand.
GTGGGGGTACTCCCAAAGCATGTTTATTATATTTACAAAATTATAGATTTTGTAACTATTTAGGTTTAGTGTAATTAACTAAAGCTATTTAACAGTCTTCTGACATGTTTTTCTTTTGTCAGATACTGATTTTAAAAAACGGATTGGTATCGTTAGATTTACTGCACTATAACATATTAGCTAATACTTTTTAATGATGATAAATCATTGTAATATGTCCTCATTTGAGTCATTACCATCACAGTCTCCAGGCAACTCTTAACTCAGCATTTCTGAGCTGAAAAATACTATCTCTGAATTCACGTTGGAATATCTCAAACATGGCTGAACCAAGTAGGGGCTCCAACTTTAAGATGTGTTCCAAGTCACTTTTTCAAGTAGGAGGTCGGAAAATCCGAAGTTCTGAGTTGCTTAGAACATAGAGTTAGATGACGTTGTTAATAGGGGTGGGAAAAATAGTCAATGCATCGTCATTTCTGACATAATAATCGATAATCAGTGCATACATTTCCAATAATCGTTTATTTTAATACTAAGTTACATAAAACAGTGTAGAAGACTATTTTTAAAGCACTATGGTACTTAAGCTGCTAACTTAATTTATAATGTATAATAAACTCTCACTTAAGAGAGAGGGGGAGGAGCTTGGTCATCAGAAGCATATATATTTTATTAATTCTGGGGGAAAATACTTTTTTTTAACTTTTTTACAGATGCTCCATAAATAATTTTGTATAAAAAGAAGAAACAATAAACAAAGAAAAGAAAAAGAAAACTAACGTAACTAAGTAAAAAACTATTAATTAAAAAGGAATTTAATGCACATATTCCAGTAAAATATGATACACATGTACAAATATACAAATACAGATCAATATACAAGTATATTATAGTAAGCCATCTACGAACTACACTGTAAAATGAGCGACAGACAATGGAATGGAACAGATGTCCTCGTTACAATCTGTTTTTCTACAATACTTTATATACTATTATGTACAACTGCAATGGTGTTGCCACAGCAGTAATGTATAGTAGCAACAATATTTATGTTTTGATTAAAACATCCCTTTTTTCTCATATATTTTACATTTTTTTGTATATAAAAGGCTGTGTCTGGTAACACGTTTGGCCAAATAGTTTTTTAGTACTTCCTTTAACATTCATTTTTGGTAGAACTTTACCCACTGTTTGCTCATTTCAGAGGTTAGTTAGTGATTCTTGACATTGCAACGTTTCATAATCAATATTGTGTTACATTGCGTATGTATACACACTACTGTTTAAGAATTCATTCAGTTATTTCAAGATGATGAAAAGTCGGAGGAATATTATCTGCACTATAAAATGACTGAATAAGAGTTATAAAGGAGAGAACACAGATCCTGCTGAGTTTGAAAGGATTTTAGTATTTAGAATAAGAATGTGACGATATCTCCATACGGCGATATATCGCAATATTTTTTCGCACGATCGATTATCGATATGCTCGCACTAAGTATAAATTATTATTATTTTTCTTTTTTTTTCCCAAAACCTTTTCTGCTTTTTCACTAAAAAGTGCAGGTACGTCTTCACAGAAATTTTGCCACTGTTTGTTGAAGGAACCAATATATTATTTACTGGAATATTACACTATAATGGTGTCACTGGTAAAAATACCTTATTTTTTGTTTACAGAAAGCACTATATTGGAAATACTTATTTGTTTTAGTATGTTGACACTTATTTACATAAATGTTGCACTAAAATAGTGTCACTGTTCATAGGACACTTTTTCAATTTATTGTCTTTCAGAGATATAAAATAAAAATTGTATTTTTTCACTTAATCTTTTTTTTTTCTTATATCATAGACTATCGTAGATTGATTTCTGACCAATATATCGATAATCGCAGTATCGTCATACCGCGAGATAATCGTTACTGTGAGCTTTGTATCGTATCGTGAGGTACCCAGAGGTTCCCACCCCTAATTTAGAAAGCAAGATAAGGCTGCTGCTGTTTTGTTTTTAGAGCAAATTTTGTCAGTTCACCAGAAGTAAATGTTAATGCCAATAGGTGCTGTTACATCTGAATTTAGTCCAAGAAGCAGAAAAAATCTGATTCCAAAGTGTATCTTCTACATTGTTTTTGCTGTTTTTATGTTTTGAGACTCCTGAAGGATTCTTAAACAGAATTTAATTCATCAAACATGGATGTTTTAATTGTACAAAAACAGAAGAACACGGGCATAAATACTGTTCTAGTGTGACACTCACTGTAATAATCACATGTTCAAATTCTTTTGATTTCAGTTTTCCTGGCAGGTGGTGTCAGAGCAGTGGATTCCACTGGCCTTCACATGCTGCAGCAGTCTCAAACAGATGGCAACCAAAGCCCCTCTGGGTTGTTCCTGGTTTGTATTCCTGAAGCGCTCAGAATTAATCAGATTTATATCGTTGGCTACTCTGACAGAGAGGTGACAAACACATGCTAATCCGTCTCTCACTAGTAGACGTCGACTGATATGGGATTTTTCAAAGGCCGATGCAGATACCGATGTAAAAAATTAAATAAATAAAATTCAGCTGAAATTTAGCCGATTTCGGAGCACAGTGATTATGAAAGACAATTAAAACACTCATATGATATGAATGTATATATTAGAAATTAAATTAAATACACCAATAGGACTCTTAACATTTATTGAACTTTAATTATACCCGTACACAACCAAGTAAAACAAAAATCATATTTTGTCAGGAATTATTATATTATATTCTTATCCTATTATATCGGCTTTTTATTTGTAAGCCTATTGGCTTCTACCTCTCCCATGCACATGCTTTTATTATTATTACCTTTTTTTGTTGTATATTCATACATCCAAATGGATGTTTTTTATATTCTTTCTTTTTTCTTTTAATGGCTACTCTAAAGTGCTAAATTAAAATAAATAAATAAATAAAATAAAAAATATATCTATATATCAGTAATTTGACCTCTAAAGGTCGGGCGACCTCTACTCACAAGCTGTCATGCACAGATATCATTCTGATCATCTCTCCTAAGATACTCGGCCTTTTGTACGTACTGTACAACATTGAGTAAACACAGTCATGACTAATGCATTTTTATTTTTTTTCCTTTGTCTAGGAAGGACCATGTTTGTTCAGACCCAGGACACACCCAACCCGAACAGTCTCAAGTTTCTTCCCGGGAGGACAGTTCTTGAAGCAGGAACCATGAATTTCACAGGCCCTCGAGAGGCTTACTGCTCACCCTTAGCCAGGTCTTTATACTCTCATAATATACAGTTTGTAACACTGATACCATTTGTGTGTGTGCCTGAGACACTGACTGTAACTGAGCTGTATGAAACCCTACGCTAAAACGAAATATTTGAAGACACATGGACATCATTTGTTGTATTTTTTTATTTCCTATTATTTAAGATTTTTCCTGTTGAGCTTGTATGCTTTGAGTTTTATTATTATTTTTTAGTATTTATCTTTGATTATTTATATGTAATCAACCACACTAACTGTGTAATAATCGGTTCATAAAGTTATTATTTTTTTTGCAAACATGCAGAAAGCATTTTGGCAACAATTTTACTCCAAATCTCAAATACATTAGTATTAGATCATCTGTGACTATAAACACAGTGCAATGTGATTGTAATGTATTAGTAAACCAAACAAAAAGCCATTCTAGCCTTTTTACACTGGTTTTGTGACCCAATTCTATGTTTTGGATGTTACAGGATAATTGTATATTTCCCCCCTTTTGCATCTTTTTATTTATTCTTTATAAATGTATTAATATGTTGTGTTGTTTGTGTGGGATCTTCAGACAGCTCTTTAGAATTGATGGAGTCAAAAGTGTCTTCTTGGGCCCTGATTTTATCACCATCACGAGGGTAACTATACCAATTCAACATGATCTACTTACTCTTTTACTGTATGATATGTGTGTGTTATGTGATTACATGAGAGAAATGCTTTCTACCTTTTAAATTTTAGCCTGATGCGAATACGGAATGGAAGGTGATCAAACCGGATGTGTTTGCTGCCATTATGGACTTTTTCGCCACTGGACTTCCAGTTATCAACGAGGACAGTCAACCAAATGCAGACACGGGTGAGGATTCAACTGGACTCTGGTCATCATGCGTATTCTGTTTCTAAACCCAGTGTCCGCTCCTGCTTTTAGCCCCGTCAGATGATGACGATGAAGTGGTGGCTATGATTAAAGAGCTGCTGGATACAAGGATAAGGTGACTATGTGAAGATGTGGTCTGACATCATCATCACAGCTGTTCTGACACACACACACACACAAACTTCTACTGTCACCCCTCAGGCCGACCGTGCAGGAGGACGGAGGCGATGTGGTGTATCGAGGGTTTGAAGATGGCGTAGTGAAGCTGAAGCTGCAGGGCTCCTGCACCAGCTGCCCAAGCTCAATGGTCACTCTGAAGAGTGGAATCCAAAACATGCTGCAGTTTTACGTCCCTGAAGTGGAATCAGTGGAGCAGGTTTGCTCAGCTTCCTAATGTCTATGAGAGTCCACGCTCGCTATGTGGTTTAGTTTCAGTCTAAGGTTTGAACTGATATTCTTGTTTGTGGTTTTGTCTGAGTGAGTTAGAGCTGAGTCTAAACGAAGAGGTCGTCCTGACTAATATGTGATACTGATGTGATATTTCCTGCTATCTCTTCCATACCGTAACTGCCCTGTCATCCTGGTCCTCCTTGAACTGTCGGTCAAGGCTTTCTTCCTTTAAAAGCTGTTCCTCTTTATCGTTCCTCATTGGAGATATTCCACTGTGTTCTTTGGTGGTGCAATCTTTCATTGTTTATTAGAGCAATAAACCAGGATTGTAGTGTAACATTATAAATGTTATTTATATCACTCGGAAAAGTTTTGAAAGTCTTCACATAATACTTTAAACCAGGGCTGTTAAACACATCTGGGGAGATAAAAGAACAATTCCAACATTTTTCTACTCAACTTTGAAGTTTTAAAAATGTCCAAAATTCACATATATCCTGGTTGAAGCGTGAATGTGTGGACAATTATATTTTTCAAAAGTTTTAACATAATTTGAGGAAATATTTGAGAGAAATTGCAGTTAAAATAAAAAATCTTTTGAGATCTGGCATACATATTGTGATTAAAAATAATGTAAATCGTGGAACTGTGGGCAGTAAAAAATTACAAGGCCCTTTATACTGTATATTGAGGAGTGTCTTTTAAAGAAAAAAATGGAGTCACTGTGATATCTGGTATGTTAAACTGATTTACATAATGATTTATGTCTGTTTTATTTTTTTTTTTAAATTAGAAAACAAAAACAATGTACAAAAATATCAACAAAATCCTCCTGCGGGCCAAAGTGGAGGTTCTGGTGGGCCAGATTCGGTCCACACACCTTGCGTTTGACACTTTTGCTTTAAACGTTCAAAGTCGAGGCAGAATTTAAAAGCTTTAACACATTTGGATTTTAAATCATTCATTGATTTAAATACAAGTTCTCAAACTATGAGGACTGTCTTATTATAGTATGATTTCAAATATAGCATACAACATATTATTCACGTGCGTTTAGACCTTTGAGCACATGTATGGTATAAATTAGTGGTAGACATGAGCAAGCGGCACTTCTAAATGTAGTGTACCATCAAAGTGCCCTGTGATCAGTATAAACAGGCAGAGAAGATGAATTAATTCAAAGAAAATAAAAAGTTATTGGATGGTGATGGTGGCAGTTGGATGAGAAAATGAAGACGAATGAATTAGTAATCTAAATTAAATGAGCTTTAATTATCTTTGCATGTGTGCCATTAGTGTCCATACCTGCAGATATTCAGACCAGGCTTTAATACGACATGAGGAAAAATGCAATGATATTGTTTTCTACCTTTTCTTTGTTTCCAGGCTTGACGTTATTTTCTCATTCGGGGATTTCTCTAATGTGTTCAACCCAAAACGTGTGTTTCTATTATTTAAATGACTTTCGTGTGTCTCTGCAGGTCACAGATGAAGAGGAAGAAGCTGCTCAGGTCTAACCTGCAGAAGCAGGGACGACATCTGCTCATTACTCTTCAGTTTGAGCCACGGAAATAATATTAGCGCTGCTGTGTAGCACATAAATCACTGCGCTATGACTCATCATTGTCCTTGTATTATTGTTATTATTATTATTATTGGTCCCTTTTTTTCAGCATGATGACATTATATCACTCTTTGTCTGAAGAACAAGCCAAGATTGTAAAGCCAAACACAATTGTATTTATCAATTTGAAAGGTCACATTTTCCAAATCAGGAAAGAAAACTTGATTTTTAAATACATATTGTGTTTGTATATAAATAAAAGTTGTCCACTCCATGTTTCACTGCTTATTTTTCCTATGATGTCATTTGAGTGTCACTTTTATGATTGCTTAAGCAATAGTATTTTATTACCTTTTTCCTGGACGGGCTATTATAAATATGATTATGATTTTATGAACGCAATTTCAGGTCTGATTGAGGAATTGAAAGTAAGCAGTTGGAAAAACATGGACAGTGGGGCTGATGTGGTGTTAAGGTTTATTTAGTTATGTTGCTATTTAGTGAATGACTTGAGGACCTTTGTGACAGCAGCAGTATGAGGCTTTCATACCAGCATTAGGGTGTAACATCAGTTAAACCAGTTTATACCATTTGTGACAATAATAGCTAACCTACTGGCACAGGTAGATGAAAAACTACATAATTCTGTAGTTAACTGGAAACAATCCACACACCTGTCCGACTGCAGTTTCAATTGTTCATGATTGTAGAAACATTTTTAATAAACAGACAAGCACAAGTTAAAAGTTTGTTCTAATCACGCACAACACAGGGTTACACGAGAAATCCTCTTTTTGCGACTCACAAATAATAAAATGACAATCAAATACTAAGATATATATACTGTATATAAAAAACCGCAATTTAACCTGAAATACAGATAATTAATTTTTCATTAGGAAAGTAATCCCTGTTCAAAAGTGTGAATTAATAATAGACTAAAGCAAAGAAATGTCAAACAGCACCTACATGAACTTATTTTCACCCATTGAGCCAAATCCAGATATTTATCATTCAATTTTGACATTTTATGCATTTATCACATCAAATCTGTGTATTTACATCACATAGGTTTGATAAATAGTAATTAAACCTTGTAAACTTGCATAAACTCTTATCCTGTATATTTTAGTCGACTATATCTTTAAATAGAAATAACCCTGATGACTACATTTTGACTAAGTTGTATTTTAGTTAAAAGACTATGACTAAAACTAAATCAAAAATTTGATTTAAAAATCAACACAAGTTGTTGATATCGACAATCGTGATGTTACAGATGTCGTAAATAGATTTGTAGATATCTAAAGTGGAGTTCTGATTCGTCAAAATCAAATTTCTAATATATCAGTTTGGGATTGTACGGAAGTCCGTTCCATTAATGATAATTAATAAATGAAAATCTAAGTCATAATTATGAGATACCCCACAACACTGAAAACACAAACATGAACAATTATGAGATACTATCTCATAATTTAGAGAGATACGACTAGTTACTTAGTATCTCATAATTATGAGATAGTATCCCATGATTTAGTATCAGAATTACGACATGGTATCTCATAATTAAGACTTATATTATATAGGATTGTTACTAGTAAAAATGTAGATTCAGATTATAACTGCAATCAAATTTTAGAAATTTCAGATATCTAAAATTTAATTGTAATTTGTAAAAATGTCATTCTTACTCTCAAGATATAATTTTGACATGTCGAAATTTCATTCGCACTAATGAAGATTAGATTACTACTAGAAAGCACTACTGATAAAATGTTAAAACGCCTTATCATAACAGGTTACTCTTTGTGCTAATGTCACTTTTATCCTGCCTGCCTAAACACTGTCATCCTGCCACGTCAGGATAGCGCTCTGGTTACTAGGTGATGTATGATTGACAGGCCGCTCATCCAATCAGAACGCGAGAAAGACGGACGGCAGTAAGTAGTGATTCAGTAACGAAAGGCATTCCCATCTGCGACAGACAGACCCAGCACAGCAGCACAGACAGAGCCAGGCTGTAAGTGGAGCTGTAGACATGTGTGGTGAGTACACTGACTTCATTTATAACGGACAGAGGAATATCATGTTCTCATTGGAACCAGTGCGGACCGAGTCAGACTATAACCCCTGTCAGCTATGTCGGGTTAAATGTTTAATATTAGCTTCGGGTGGCTAACATGACTGGTTAGCTGGGCTGATTGATGATGATGTTAGCTTGCTAAAGGAGAAGTAATTTTGTTGGCTTCGTCCATATGATGTACTTCGATGTTGTTGTGACTCAATAGAGAAATCGTAGAATGAACATTTTAAAGTATGATAATGAAATAATAATATACGCTAGTTCTGTTGCTAGGGCTAATGCTGGTGTATAGCTTTAGTTGGGTGTAGTGCTATCTTGCGAACGACTTCCAACTGCGTCGTTGGTTGCTAATGGTTACGGCAGATGTTATAAGAAGAAACACATCTAGATTTTCTCACTAAGGGTTTATGGAATTAACCCAAGGTCTTTCAACCTTGGGGTCGGGACCTCATGTGGGGTCGCCTGAAATGTTTACACAACCGTATTCTATACTTTTACTTTGTCAATGTCAATTATAAATCAAGTTAATAATAATGATACAGTGCAGTAAACCAATATCTCTGTAGCGCTTCTCACAGATAATAGTCACAATCAAAGTGCTTCAGAGTAGTAAAATAAATAAAGTAAATAAATATAAAAGCATGTAATCAAGTAGATGGTATAAGCACACTGTGTTATCAATACTGGCAACTCTGTATTTGTAGTACAGTACAAAATTTTTTATCAAAAACGAATTAAAAAAAAAAAAGTCTTTGGGGTGTTATAATTTAGGTGGCGACCATTTTAACTGGCAACCGACTTCCGGAAGCATGGCTCGTTGCCGCAGCAACGGCATATTTATTAAAAAAGGACCGGGGTGCTTAGCTGTCCTCGTCGATGCCGGGTAGCTTTTATTTACGTTGTACAACTGTTTAAAGTGTTAATATGTGATTGTGTGACATGTATAACACAGGACTTCTCGGTGGACTCACCACGGCTGTCGAAAACAGGAAGTTACGTGTCTCGCACTTTTCCAACCCGATGTGTTTTTATTGTGTTTTTATAAAATCTACAATCTGTATAATATGATGAAACAATAAAACAATGACATACAAATAAACAAACAAACACTTCAGTCTCTTCCACTGGGTATTGATCCTGGGTCAATGAGAAAAAGTAAATCCTTATGTCCGCTGCATTAACCACTCGGCCACTGATCAGCTGTCAGCACACGATTCTAATCTCTACATACCCATTTTTACCGAAGGTCGCAGGGGAATTGCACGGTTTCCATTTTATCTTGTGACCGCGTTTACCTGAATTTACACAAGGAGAAGCTATCGCCATGATTCTTTTTGTTCTTGACTCTAAGAACATTTTTCAAACAGTCTAGAACTATGACTTTGTTTCAGTTCAGATTAACTGGCGACCTACTTCCAACCATAAATATTATTATATACGTGTATATAGGGGTGTGTATTGCCTGACATTTGGCGATACGATTTGTATCCCGATACATACGGTACAATATATCCCGATATTAAAGTATAAGGTGATTATTGCCTTTTATATATATATATATATATATATATATATATATATATATATATATATATATATATATATATATATATATATATATGACTTAAAGGAGACATATCATGGTTTTAAATCCTTCCTTTTTAGATATAAATCATACAGTTGTGGTCTATATAAAGCGGAACTGCACTGCTTGGGTCTGAATTCCTCGTTATTATAGCTCCCAGACCCTTTTTCTACCCCTTTTCTGATGTGCTTCTAAGAGCAACTCGTTTTGGTGCGGTCTCTTTAAATGCAAATGAGACACTTCATACCCCGCCCTCTCTCCAGATTCAACTCCACCCTGCTTGGCCATTTTTGTAGTTTGATAGAAGAGATATGATTATGTAGCGGCGCAGAAAAAGTTTATTCACACGTTATTTACAAAATGTCAACAACGGAAGACTTGTCCATCCAGCCTTACATGTTTGAGCCAGAGTCGGACCCGGCGGAGCGAGATGAAAATGAAGATGATGAACCTGCAGAACCCTAACAAGTGAGCTAACACAAGCACCGAGCTAACGCTAGCGCCAAGCTAACGTCACGAAATGCATTTTAATACAGTCTTTTCGGAGACAAAAATGGCAAAATGAAATGACTAATGAAAACTTTAGACTTAAATTAAACCACGTAGGCCATATCATCAAGGATCTAAAACGAGCACACAGCGCTAACATATGAAGTCTGAAGACGGTGCAACTGCTAAGCAACTGCTAATGCTAACAAAACAATGACAGGGACGTCTTATCACCACACTTTTTAGCGTTATTTACAGCTTACCGAAGTGCTCTGTTCATCGTCTCCAAGGATAGAAGGAATTGACCCCTCAAATCAGACAAAGTCTTTCGGCAGATCCTTCTTTATACTGGCGGAGGTTGCAGAAGCAGTCATCCTTGAAGTGCTGCGCGCGCACAAAAATGACCTTACCCACAGATGTGGGTACATTTCCATAAAAAATAAAACTCAACCAGGCACTTTGAAAAGGTTCTGATGCTGGGAGACGGTGTAATGAAGCGTGTGGGTTACTACATCCAACAACCAAACGTTTTGATTTCTCCTCTCGTAACTTCTGCATCCTGGAGCTTGGACTACAAAATAAAAGCGAGAAATAAAAACGGTGGATTGGGTGTTGGGCCTGGAGTCGATGTCCTAATTTGGCAGTTCCGCTAACGTTATTGTTCAAAAAACGTAACAGAGAATCGAAAAATCGGAACAGATTGAAAAATATGACAAAAACAGAATATAAAGATATCAACGGAGCACCTGAAGAGATTAATTTGAACTTTTCTGTGCTTCTAAACAATCTAAATATACATCGAAATGCATTTAAGGGCTAAAAAAGTGGATTTAGCATGATATGTCCCCTTTAATAAACAACTAATCTGTAAATGTTTAGACCTTCATGAGAACATTATGTATTAAATATATTTTATTGGCATATTTTACACTCCAAATATTGGCTTTAACATGCCATGTGCCAACAGCTTAAAATGAAAAAAATAACATACAATCTGCCTGTGGCTTTTAAACCAACTTTGGTTTTAGTGCAACATGATTTTAGTGCAACTTAACTGAGGTATATGCCTAGAACAATAAATAAATGTAGAAAGTTAGTACTTTATTTTTAGATTTTATTGAAAAAACACAAGCTGATCAACATGCCCAGGTTTCAGCACATTTCTTTGTGCAGTTACAATGTTTAATGCAGTGGAAAAGACTTTCCTGGTTAAATAAATAAATAAATAAATGTGATATGGATCCATTTTGAGTCGATCCGAGAATCGTGCGACGTAATATCACCAAATTGATTTTTTTCAACACCCCTAGTATATAATGTCTATGCTTCCGACGGTTGCAACACACCACAGGTTAGATCTGAGTCACAGGTAGTGTACAGAAAATAATAACATACAAGCCTGTTTACTGTCACTGTGGAGTGAATAACACATACATCTGACATGAATATGTGATGTGAGAGGTCATTGTTTGTACATCGACTTGAATGTGTCGGTGGTAAAAATGAAAGTGCAAGGGAAATTACATAAACACAATTGAGCATCGTGCAGAAATGTGTTATTGTTGTATGTTCCAGAATCTACAATCTGTATAATGCGATAAAGCAATAAAACAATGAACATGAGCACTATCTGTCTGAGTATAATAAAACAAACCTTTGAGTCACTGGGAATCAATCCTGCGTCAATGAGAAGACAGAATCCATAATGGGTAGCAGTATTAAGCTACTGAGTCGGCTTTCTCAACACGGTCCTATATACAGTATATGTGTGTGTATGTATATATATATATATATATATATATATATATATATTGATTGACGGTCGCACGGTAAACACAGTGACTGCATTTATTTACACACGGAGAGGCAGACCTCACAACTTTTTTGGTTCAGAAATGACTCCAGTTTCTAACCAGTTTCAAACTATGGGGTTGCCCATGCATTTGCACCTACCATATCATTCCTAATGGGGATGGAACTTTCTTATAAAACTTAAAAGTGTGAATGATCCTCATCATTGATCCAGATAACTGCCATTTTCTGGCAAAGAGAACATTTGGCGCTTGGGGGAGGTCTGTGCTTTCTGAGTGCTCTTGCTGTCACTACTATCTTTGTCACACCAAGAAAACTTGATTAGCCTGTTGGTTGTCTTGGGGGATTCAAACACATGCTATTCTATTGCTTTCTCTTGTCTTTCTGTCCGGGTTAAATTTAACTTTTGATAAAAAAACATTCTGTTCACCAATAGCTGTGTCTTCCCTCCAAAGCAGCTGGACCTTCCTCTTGCTCCTCAATGCCTCCTTTCACCACTTGGTGCCTTCAATGAAGCCTCTGTTGAACCAGATTGGTTGCTACATTCAAGTTTCTCAGTCAGTGCTTGTGTGTATAACACAGCTTCTTGTCATCAGTTACAGGACAAAAATGAATGCCATCCAAATTAGGGCATTGGATTCCAACTCGGTGTCAGTCGGAGCAGAAAGGCTTCCTGTCAGACAGGTTTTCAGCAGATTATACTAAATAACAGCAAAAGCTTAAACCACTGACTGTGTAAAGCTAGAGTCACACCAAGGAAAGACTATCATTGGGTTTTAAATGAAACATTAGGACTTGACTCATTAAAGAGTTCATATTACCATGCTCTACATTGTCATTCAAATTTTCCTGCAATAAGATCTCTCACACACACACACACACACACACACACACACACACACACACACACACACACACACACACACACGCACACACAGATAGTTAGGTATTGCAACACCAACCATTTGGAATGTAATACAGCACAAACACTACCTGTGATGATTTCAAGATGTTTTTAATGAAAGGTAGTAGCAAATAAACAAGTAGATGAAGTGGAAAGTAAACTTCAGGAGTTGTAAATGTACGTGACAATGCCAGATTGAAAGCAGTCGCTTGTGTTAAGTAGGGGTGGGAACCTCTTGGTACGATACGCGATACACAGCTCACGATAACAATTATCTCACGATATGACGATACTGCGATCATCGATATATTGGTCAGAAATCAATCTACGATAATCTATGACATAACAAGAAAAAAAAGATTAAGTCAAAAAATACAACTTTTATTCTATATCTCTGAAAGACAAATTGAAAGTGTCCTATGGACAGTGACACTATTTTAGTGCAACATTTCTGTAAATAAGTGTCAACATACCAATGTAAATGAATAAGTATCTCCAATAGTGCTTTCTGTAAACAAAAAATAAGATATTTCTTACCAGTGACACCATTATAGTGCAATATTCCAGTTAACAATAAGTTGGTTCATTCAACAAACAGTGACAACATTTCTGTGAAGACCTACCTGCAAATTTTAGTGAAAAAGCAGAAAAGGTTTTGGAAATAATAAAATAAATCTTAAATTAAAAAAGTAAATGAAATAATTAAATTGCTACTTAGCGCGAGCATATCGATAATCGATTGTGCAAAAAAAAAATCGTGATATATCGAGATATTGTCACACTCCTTGTGTTTACCTGTGGCTTAAAATTCTTGTTATTTTGACCAAAAAAACAGTAGTTGAACTACCTCTAATCTATACAATACATAGTGATAATTATACTGTACATGAAGTTAAAACTTCATCTATCACTGAATCTGTTGCTGATCAGTCCTGTTTGAATGTAATAAGTGTGAGCTTTCCCTGCTTTTTTCAACTTCTTTATACACAGCAGAGAGCGAGTAGTCTGGTGTATCATACCTAATGCTCTGTCCTTGATAATGACTTCATTTCTTTTGTCTGTAGGAATATTCGCCTATCTCAATTACCATGTGCCAAGGACACGCCGGGATATCCTTGAGATCCTCCTCAAAGGTCTGCGGCGTCTGGAGTACCGAGGCTACGACTCAGCCGGTGAGAGTTAGAGACGGAGATTCTCATCATTTCATCTCTTTCACCCAAACCTTTTTTCTTGAATGTCCTTGTATTTGCCATATTTATTTTATTCACGATGGTTTGAATGTGCACTTTGGGCTTCATCGCCGTCAAAAATGTATTGAAAAGTGTTTGTTTGGTCTAAGTAACACAATTCGTGTCAGTGTGCTGAATTGTTTTACTGTCATAAATGGCCGGAGTGGTTCTGAAACAAAAGCAGCTTTGTTTTTATTTATGTCTTTGGTTTGTTATTACTAGGTGTGGGGATTGATGGTGGCAATGGAAAGGAATGGGAATCCAATGCTAAGAGTATCCAGCTCATCAAGCAGCGTGGAAAAGTGAAGGCTCTGGATGAGGAGATTGACAGTAAGATGATACTATTTTATTTATCTGTGAATGTTCTCAGTCATGCAGGTTATGTTGATTCTTGTAGTTTAGTTGATAGTTAGCTGCTGGAATTATTATCCACAGCCACAAAGTGTGGAAGGGGGATATAGGTTTGAACTCCGTCAGTCCGTCCGATTTAAAGGGGACAGCTTTTCTCAGTAATCGTTTAAGATAGGATAACCAAATTCGGTGTGTGGCTTCAGGGTATCAACACCTTGATGGAGTTCGAAAATAAGAAGCGCACAATTATTTTTACGGAATTATTGCCTTTGATCTGTTTTTTTGGACTCTGTGTGAGGTATCTTCAAAGGGGACAGCTTTTCCGAGAAAACGTTTAAGATACAATAACCAAATTTGGTGTGTGGCTTCAGGGTATCAATACCTTAATGGAGCTTGAAAATATGAAGCACACAATTATTCTTTACGGAGTTATTGCCCTTTTTCCATTTTTTTTTTTACTCTGTTTGAGGTATCTTCAAAGGGGACAGCTTTTCTTAGAAATTGTTTAAGGTAAACATCATGTGTAAGAATGGATAACTAGGAGCCTTTAAGATAGCAGACATGGGAACTAAATTATCAGAATGGGACAAATTCTGTGTCGAAGTGACTAGGACATTCAGGGACACACAAATCTATCTTTGTAGCCTCTGTATGCTCTGCACATATGAAACGTGTGTGTTCTTGTTTTCTAGAACAGCAGGATATGGATCTTGATGTGGAGTTTGATGTTCACCTCGGCATCGCTCACACACGCTGGGCCACCCACGGTGAACCCAGCCCTGTCAACAGCCATCCACACAGATCGGACAAAAGCAACGGTCAGTTGTCAACAATCATCAATGTTTTAAACTAAAGCAGTGTCTATATTCTCTCATCTAACAGTGGACAATATTGTGTCTTTGTTGCAGAGTTTATCGTCATACACAATGGAATCATTACGAATTACAAGGACCTGAGGAAGTTCTTGGTGAGAATTATATTTGTTGTTGTTAATTAGGGTGTTTATTGCCTGGCATTTGGCGATACGATTCATAGATCATGATACGAGATATCCGATATGTAAGTATAAGGCGATTATTGAGATTTTTTTTTATATATATATGACTTAAGTACGGAGCCCCTAAAGGGACACGGATATTTTTTTTTTCTTTATTATTGCGTGCTCATGTAAAGTTTCCACACGAGCACGTGAAACGTGTGGTTTTTTTTTTTATTGCGTGCTCACGTAAAGGGAGTTGCTAACCCTAACCCTAAGGCTGAAATAAAGCTTTACTAGATCCTCTAACGTGATTAACTCCTTACGAGCAGAGCATGCATCCTGATGACTGACGTTTATAAGTGCGCACGTAAAACATTTTACGTTCGTACTTAAAACTATTTTGTGCTCCCGTAGAACCACCTTACACGCTCACGTATTAGTTTCACACAATAAAAAAAAAAAATATCTGTCCCTTTAGGGACTCAGTACTTAAGAAACAACTAATCTGTAAATGTCTACACCTTCATGAGAACATTATGTATGAAATATATTTTATTGGCATATTTTACACTCAAAACATTGGCTTTAACATGCCATGTGCCAACAACTTAAAATAAAAAAAATAACATACAATCTGCCTGTGGCTTTTAAACCAACTTTGACTCCAGTGCAACATGACTTTAGTGCAACTTAACTGAGGTATATGCCTAGAACAGTAAATAAATGTAGAAAGTTAGTACTTTATTTTTAGATTTTATTGAAAAAACACAACATGCCCAGGTTTCAGTGCACGTCTTTGTGAAGTTACAATGTCTAATGCAGTGGAAAAGACTTTCCTGGTTAAATAAAGGTAAAGAAAAAATAATGATTTTTATTTTTAATTTAAAAAAATCAATATGGATCGATCCGAGAATCGCGCGACGTAATATATCACCGTATCGGTTTTTTTTCCGCAACACCCCTATTGTTAATGTATATATTAATTTGATTTCATATCAAACTCACTCTGATTTCACATTTGCAGGAAAGCAAAGGCTATGAGTTTGAATCGGAGACAGACACAGAAAGCATTGCTAAGCTAGTGAAGTACATGTACGATAACAGGGAGAGTGATGACATCAGTTTTGCCACACTGGTGGAGAGAGTGACCCAGCAGCTGGTGAGGACTCACAGCTTTCTGTTCTAGAGTCCATCAGGAGGTGGAGTAGGTCTGAAATGTGTGTTTTCTTTACTCCTCAGGAGGGAGCCTTCGCGCTGGTCTTTAAGAGCGTTCATTATCCTGGAGAAGCAGTTGGTACGAGGTGAGAAAGTAGAAAGTTTCATTTCCATTTGTTCTGCATGCTGAGGTTGAAAGTAGAACTATGTGGTTTGAGTGATTCCTGTTCTGTGCAGGAGGGGAAGTCCTCTGCTCATTGGTGTCCGCAGCATTCACAAACTGTCTGCTGATCAGATTCCTGTGCTCTACCGCTCAGGTAGCTACAGTTTCTTATTTCTATTTCACAAATGCAAATACAAGTTAAGCAGATGTGTGCCAAAGGGTCATTTTTTCCCCCAGCTTCTAAAGACAAGAAAGGCTGTGCTGCTCTTCCCAGGGTAGACCAAGACACCTGTCTGTTCCCTGTGGACGAGAAAGCTGTTGAGTACTATTTTGCCTCCGATGCAAGGTAAGCACAACCTTTGTTGTTTGCAGATTTGCCAGAAAACCTCTCTGTTTGTTTGTTTTCTTTTTATTATCCATGATTCATTATTATTATTTTTATCTCATCTGTTAAATAAATGCCATCTCTGGTGTCCACAGTGCAGTGATCGAGCACACAAACAGGGTGATCTTCCTGGAGGATGACGATGTGGCTGCAGTGATGGACGGCCGGCTGTCCATCCACAGGATAAAACGCAGGGCTGGAGATTATTCTGCTCGGGCTATCCAGACGCTCCAGATGGAGCTGCAGCAGATCATGAAGGGTATGTAGATGGTATGTTGTTATGCTGACATTCTCTCTTTATCACTCTTTGCTTCTGTTCATAGTAGTGAATATTTCCTTCATAGTCTAGGTTATGCATTACTGTCTCTAACCCATCATTATTGTGTATGACATGAGGTGCGTCAGTTTACGTAGTTCAGCCCTGAGGTCAGTGTTTTACTATCTGAGTGCAGGGTAAAACCTGCTGTAGATGCTGAAAGGACCGTCCATACACTGCCTTTGATGGAGTTGATATTTGGTGAATGCAAGAGTCATTTTTTAATACTAATAATAGAGCTTTGTTGGGTATACCAGGCACTCGCTCACTTGGGTTCAAATCCAGGAGCCCAAAAAAAGGGCGTACGTCAAAACCCACGGTAACATCCGGATGTATCAAAACTGGAGTGAGCGTGGAAATGTGCGGTGCATCATGTCAAGTCCTGAGGTGGCGCACGTACGTTTCTACATCTATTGCTGCTTTAAATTGATTAAAAAATTTATTTGACGCACTAATACAATACATACACACATGAACCTCTGAGCTGCTGGTGACCTGTATCATTTACACATTTGTTGTGAGTTAAAGTTTTTTTTTTCCTGTCTAATCAGCCACATGTCGCTCACTACCTGTCAAAGCTCTGTGCGCTGGGATCTCCACGCACACACACACATACACACACACACACGCACACACACACTAACAGACTGTTCATCACGACTGACGTGTGTGTGCGCGTGGTTGTTGATTGACGTTTTGGTAAACGGACTTCACTGATAGAGCGTTTTACACAGAGTTTAACTTTCCTGTTACACATTTGGCCACAGCCAGTTTTAAGCTGAGATGAAGGACAGCGTGAGAAACATTAAGCCTGATGTCATCCTTCAGAACGTTTTGCTCTGTCCAGCACAATATTGTTAATCGGGGACCTATTTTGAGATTAATATTATTATCATTATTATTATCAATTATGTAGTATTTTCCATCTGTCCCCAATCCGCCCACATATAGTCAACTATTAAGTGAACTGTATGTGTCAATATTAATTCAGTTATTTTCACTGTTGAATCATTTCCATCATACATTGGTCTATGATCTAATAAGAATAAAAAAAACTATTTTTTGTGTTATTGGTGGTAAGAGGAGCAGCTTTTTCTGATCATGCTGTGGTGAATCCTGGTTCTGATCTCATTTCAATTAGATTTATTTACATAATGTAAATGGAGGCGTGGACAGGGAGGGTGCATATGTGAGCTCACATCTACGCTGATTGGGATGTTCAAAGGATCGGTGCGTGGATCCAGTCCTAATCACAGGGTTATGCATCTGAGTTTTACGAGCGTACGCCTGTCTCTGGATTGAGACTTGCGCTAATTTAATGCCATTTTTTACACAAGTCTTTGTACATGAGGCCCCTGGTTTTTCTGAGTAGAATGTGCAGGGTCCATCCAAGTGGGCTTAGATGTTCTCCATGTAGTGTGGCTCTTTCCCACAGTCAATCATGTACCTGTATATGAGGTTTATTGAAGTGTCCACTTTGGCTATAAGGCTTTGTTCAGACAGGAGGTCTAATTGGGTCAAATTTGAAAAAAAAAAAAAAAAAAAAGAGAGAATTTGTGCTGTTCTTTAACAGATCAGATACAGGCCACATATAGGCAAATAATTTAATTTTGTGTTTACTTGACTTTAATTGTCCATCTCTGAGTCTTGTGTCATGACTCGGCTCAGAATATAATGGTTTGAAGGACGGATTAAGATAAAGCCCAAGAGCTGGGAATACATTAAATTCTTAACATCATTCCTCTTTAAAAACTAACGGATGTAATCCTACTGAAAAATATAGGATTGTGAATTAATATAAATTATTTCACTGTACAGAATTGTCAATGGTTATGAGGGTAAATTAAAAACACCTACTTTCTGTGAAGTCAAAAGCCATCAGTTTGGTTCAAAACATCCACCTAAATGTGGAAATTAAGCATCAATCCAGCCACCAACCTACACTTATCCTTTACTCCTGTAAATGTGTGTTTGGAAACTGTGCAAGTAACAAACCTATACACTTGGTGAGAACATGCAAACCCTCCAAAGTATCACAAGCCTCAGTAATATGATCCCTACAGTGTAAAGCAGCAATGTTATACACCCTGGAGGGGATGGGTTGGGGCTATTTTTTTTTTCAATGCACGTAAAAATGACTGCAAACATCAGATATATTGTCAAACATGCAACTTTCTTGCTATGATTGTCCTCAAGAGTTAAAATGGATAAAACAATACCAAAATAAAAAGTAAATGAGGTTTTGTCATTCAACAATTTCAAGCTTTAAGTTTAAGCAAAAGTGCAACAGCAACTTCACAGTAGCTTAAATTATCTGATTAAGAAATCAGATAACTACATATTTTATAACATATAACATTGTCAAGTCAATCTTAATTTTGTGCTGTTCCTGACATGAAAAGAACTCTTTCCTGGACTTCACTCAAAGAACCAGACCTTCAATTACTTCTTTCTTTTTATTTAAAGTACTGTCTGTAGGTTGGTGCATCAGTTTAGGTGAAAACCTCAAAAGGAAAATACACAGCACAACAACAAATTAGACAACCATTCATTCACTGAAATCAAATTTAACTTTTCAACTTTGTAACTTTTCCCAAGTACTTCATTTAGTTGTTTGAGTTTTAAATCAATACCATTTTTAAAAGAAGGTTTTCCACTTTAATCTTAATCAATTATATTCAATTATTGGTATTTTAACAACCAAATTTCAAAAGTATTTAACATCTAAGTCAGATATTTATAATCATCATTCTTTATAACTACGTCTTTTAACAAAATCAGATTGTTAAAGTGAGTTAGCTTAATACTTTAACTCAGGTATTTTTAAACAGTTTTAAACCACAGCATTTTTAAGCAATGTAAATCAATCTTAAACTACTTATTTAACCATTTTATCTTAGCAGATTTGTGTTTCACATCAACCATTAATCTAGTTTTAACTATGCAGTTAACATGGCACTGCATATAAGCATAATAAACCTTTAAACTAAACAAGTTCCAACCTCAATAATCATTCCTTGCATTGGCTGTTGAACAATAAACAATTTGCCAAACTTTACAAATAAATGATCAAGGAATGCATTCAACTTCATTTTCAATGCTAAACAATGTGTAAGTCCAAGTCTCCTGATTGCTTTTGAACTCTTCCCTTAGCATCTCAGCATAATGTGAATAACAAATTAAACATGCCTGTGGCACACATATAGCCTACTCAAAGGGTAAACACATGTAAACACAAGGACGGAAAGTCCGAAAAAAAAAAAAAATTAAGTTTTTATCTACAAATTCGATAAATCAATTTATTTTTTTTGCCCAGCCCTAGGATGGATCAAATCAAGCAGTCCATATAAATGTGTGGAGTGGCTACAATGTAATCTCCTCACTCTACCTTTTCCTCAGCAGTCCAGCAGAGGGCAGAGTTCTACTAATGTTGGCCAGAATCAGCATTCCTTTCTGGTCCTGTCATTACTCTGCTTCTCTCCTCCGGTGTATTTTCTGGAGCCTTCGTGCTAAACAGTCCAACTCGTGTGACCCAATTTTCTGTCAGAGTTAGAAGAGGATATTTCTCTGCGTCAGCATTAGTTATTGATGACAGAAAAACATCTCTGTGATGTTTGATGTGGAAACTGATCCATTACTTCAAATATGGTAATACAGCACTAGAAACACATTAACTCCCTATTATTCCAGTAAAGACTGCGTGTCCAAGGTTTCTGGCTCCTTGTGGAGGCTTTACTTTACATTTAGAGGATCTTAATGTGCGTCAACTCGACCCTTTTCTCAGACAAGCTCCTGTGGGCTACCACTTAATAAAAAGTCTATCACTTTGTGTCTAAGTGGCATTTAACTCCTTTTTACAAGTGTTGGAAATGTTCCCCTGATCTTCCCCTGGCAGGAAACTTCAGCTCCTTTATGCAGAAGGAGATCTTTGAGCAGCCGGAGTCTGTGGTGAACACCATGAGAGGAAGAATCAACTTCGACAACAACACAGGTTTGATGGAACTGCAGTTATAGTGGAAAATGTTCTTTACTAAAAGTGAACGTGCTTGACGTTTTTACAGCTCATTCTACTTTTAGTGCTTTTACTTTTGGTAAGGATTAACTTAATAAAAAAATCACTGCTTAGTTTTAAAAATTGAAAGCATTTTTTATCTTCATTATTGTCTTCACACAACTATGAACATTTGTCATTAAATAAAAGGAATATGAGGGAGATTGTCTTTAAGTTTAAAAAAAAGATCTGAAATAAAGGGTGGTAAACCAGGTGCGTCCCTAAATTCTGCGCTGAAGACGCACAGTCCTGATTCCCTGGGGTTTGTACCCCTTATTAGCGCGTGGAGTGATGTTTGCACACGTTTTAATACCCCTAAACCTTTAGTGAATCTGCCCCTTAGACGGGCTAGAACAGTGCTCCCCAACCTTTTTTGGGTTGTGACCCCATTTTGCTAACACACATTTTTGGTGACCCCACAGTTTTTTTTTTCTCTAGAATAACTTTTTGATTATGTTTATTTGGCAATATATTGAGATTTAAGATTTATCAAAATTTTCTATTTTGGCAATATAGAAAATAACAATATCAATATATTTTATATCTTATGTTGCATTAAAATATTCATTTTTGGCTGCTTTCTCTACTTCTCAGAACATGAAAAGCACAGTTAGATGGATTGCTGTGTGCATTCTAAGCCAGACCTTCCCCTAAACAAGCCACACTACAGAACTCACTCACACGTGCTGTCAATTAGAGGACGAAAAGACTAATGTGGCACATTTTGTGCAGCTGATTGTTAATAAATGTGCCTGTGTGGCATTTTGCATCAGCAAATGTAACACTTAATTTTCTTTCTTGAAAGACTTTATTTGAATTAAAGATATTGAGATTTTGAGAAAAAATATAGATATGAGTTCGTATCGCTCAGCCCTACTGCTCAGTTTTTTTATTCAAACTAGATTTATATTTGTGAACGTGAAAGTATAGAATCCAGTTGTTTTAGATTGTGTGTGTGTGTGTGTGTGTGTGTGTGTGTGTGTGTGTGTGTGTGTGTGTGTGTGTGTGTGTGTGTGTGTGTGTGTGTGTGTGTGTGTGTGTGTGTGTGTGTGTGTGTGTGTGTGTGTGTGTGTGTGTGTGTGTGTGTGTGTGTGTGTGTGTGCGTGCGTGCGTGCGTGCGTGCGTGCGTGCGTGCGTGCGTGCGTGCGTGCGTGCGTGCGTGCGTGCGTGCGTGCGTGCGTGCGTGCGTGCGTGCGTGCGTGCGTGCGTGCGTGCGTGCGGTTTTAATGTGAAAAAGAATGAATTTAGAAATAGCATTTTAATAAGTAATTTTTAAAACATCATTTACTAGATATTTCAGGTGACCCCATTTTAATTCCAGGCAACCCTAAGGTTGAACAACACTGAGTTACAAACTTGATCCTCGTGACAAACTGCTGGGTTTGTTTTCCAGTGCTTCTCGGAGGCCTGAAGGATCACATCAAAGAGATTCAGAGGTGTCGCCGTCTCATCCTCATCGCCTGTGGCACCAGCTACCACGCTGGAGTAGCTGTGAGTAGTCTTCATCAGAGCAGCTTCTCGTAGGCAGAAGCAGGTCATTTTCTCATAATCTTTCCTCTGATGCTCTCTCAGACCCGCCAGGTGTTAGAGGAGCTCACTGAGCTGCCTGTGATGGTGGAGCTGGCCAGTGACTTCCTGGACAGGAACACGCCCGTCTTCCGAGACGACGTCTGTTTCTTCTTAAGCCAGTCAGGTGGGAAGGCCACCGCTATCTGAACTAGTTTAGAGTCCTACTTGATTCCCCTGTTGTTAGCCCTGACATTACTGCCTGAAGGGTCACAGTAAATGAACAGTTTGGCTTTCATGTCTACCAAACATGTAGGTGAGACCGCTGACAGTCTCATGGCTCTGCGCTACTGCAAGGAGAGGGGAGCACTGACTGTGGGCATCACTAACACTGTGGGCAGCTCCATATCCAGGGAGACGGACTGTGGGGTCCACATCAATGCAGGACCAGAGATCGGAGTAGCCAGCACTAAGGTAGCGCTAACTTTGAACTCATTGTTTTGTGTGTAAGCCCTGAGATAAACGAGTGACCCGTTTTAGGTCTCTGTGAACATTTCATAGTGTAGTGGGATGGTTGAGGTTTTCACATAGACATTAAATATCATGATTATTATTCTTTAGGGATGCACCAAAATGAACATTCTTGGCCAAAACGGAGGCCGAAATCCCAAACACCGAAATAAATAATTACAGTATGCAAATGATTAGTTCCATTGCAGACATGGCTCTGAATGTGTACTAACCTCACTAAAATTAAAACATTGCAATTGTATGAATTAATGTTAATGCTTCAAAGACAAAAATATTAAAAATATGAAAATATTTATTCAACACACATTCCAACAATGCACAATATAATTTTTTTTTTTTTAAATTGACCCCTCTCATACATTAAATAATAGGCTGTTGCTATTGATCCGGACCTCAGACAAACCTAACTGTAGTTCCGGCACTTCCTGTGCCCTAACCCTATCCTTACCCCAACCCAGGAAATACCCTAAAATGGTTCTTTTTATGTATATGTATTTTTAAAGGTAGAATTTGCCTTGTTAAATATGTTAAAATGAAAGAAAAAATGTCAGCAGTGGGATTCAAACCCACATCAGCGAAAGGAAAAATCCTTGAGTCTAGCACCTTAGACCACTCGGCAGTGACGTAACTAGGGGTGGGAACCTCTGGGTACCTCACGATACAAAGCAATACAAAGCTCACGATAACGATTATCTAACGATTTGACAATACTGCGATTATCGATATATTGGTCAGAATTATCTACGATAATCTATGACATAACAAGAAAAAAAAAAGATTAAGTGAATACAATTTTTATTTTATATCTCTGAAAGACAATAAATTGAAAAAGTGTCCTATGAACAGTGACACTATTTTAATGCAACATTTCTGTAAATAAGTGTCATCATACCAATGTAAATGAATAAGTATCTCCAATAGTACTTTGTGTAAACAAAAAAATAGGATCTTTCTTACCAGTGACACCATTATAGTGCAATATTCTAGGAAGTGCCTGAACTATAGTCAGGTTTGTCTGAGGTCCGGGTCCAGAACTATAGACACTTCATAAATAATATTGTACAGACCTAACACGGGCTGGGGTGCTGAAAGAGCTTCTCTGCTTTATTTATTATTCAGATGCACACGCACTCTGTGCTTTGATTGCAGCGTGCATCATTTCTTGTGCGCTGATTTATATCCCAATTCAAATGATGATCTTCATAATGTGGACCAAGTACAGCTGTGCTGAAGATCAGAGCATCGCTGTGAAATGTGCGCTGACGGACTGAAACCAGATCCATGGTTCTGAAGACAGCCACGCGTCAGGCTGCCTAATGGTCCGTGTTGATCGAGGGCTACACCTAACTGCAGTGTCAACGTGACACAGAAACATAAAACACAACTACATGGCCCATGTCAAACACTGCCCAGAAGACCCTTTAGTGCTTAGATGTATTGAAATACAGCCGCTCCGTGAGTCCGCGGACAACTTGGCCTTTTTCCAGACAAGCGTGCGCACTCACTTCTTTACAACATTCTGTTTCAGTCGACTTATTTTAGTGAGAAAAGTATTTAAAAAAAAAAAACAACGTTTTTCGTGGCTGGAATTTCGATGCATCACTTATTTTTCCAGCAACATGATGTGATAGGACAGTACAGGCAGCCAGAACAGACTACCACAGCCCCACAGACACACAATCACTTCTTAATCTCTACACTGTAAAGTAGAACTGGTTTTTTCTCTTCCTGACTGAGGTGAATGAGTTCATCATCAGTTTGACACAGATAGAGCTGTACTTTCACCAGGAGAGAGCAAATTTGTTGCACAAACTCTATGTCCTCAGACAATGAACGAAACACCATTGTGGATCTGTTTTACATTTTGTAAGTAGACATGGTCTTGGACTTTGATCCTACAGAGAGCTGAGGAAGTCTGACGCTCTCATGATCAAAAGGTTTTGCCAGCTGTGATTCAGAGCTGAGAAGGAAAAGCTCCAGCTCCTTGTAGAGAGTTGGGAGTAGGTCTGTGTACTTCACTTCATGGGTTTGGCTCTGCAGCAGCAGTTTTGCTCGCCTTGGAGACGCCATCCTTCCCTGCTACACCCGCTGGATAAGTGCAGCTCGTGTACAACTAAGCGGATCAATTAATGAAGGACATATGTTGCCTAAATAGTAATCATTTCTTTTTCCTTTTTTTAATGGCACAGGGCAGAGTCTATTAGCTTACAGTGAGGTCACCTCTCTATTAAGGGTTACAAAGATTATGCAGATGTATTAAAGTTGTCACATTTGTGAGTTAACAGTTTTTATTCTCTTCATGAAATCCTTAAACGGAACCTCCATAATATACTGTGTGGCCACATGAATGGAAAGGACCGTCACAGGGACTCTGTTTGTGTGAATACTTTATTGCTGTTTTTCTGGCTCTGCATATTTGCATTAGTGAGTCCAGAGGGTCCTGTGATCTGACTTGGCCGCAATCAGACTCTTATTAAATCTCCCAGATGTGCACGTACAGCCTCCAAATGTGCTCAGAATGAAAGGAGAATCAATGGTTCGACTGAGCTTTTGAAGCGTTGGAGCTCCTCAAAGTGTAGTAGAAAGTTAAATGTGGAGGTGGTTTGTGCTTCATGGTCATGGTTTCATGCTGTTTGAGAAAAGATACATCATTGGTTCTAATTGTGACATCTTTACCTTCTCGGATGAAACTATAGGCATTAAAATGACGCTGCTTCTCTCATGTTTTGTATTGCAGGCCTACACAAGCCAGTTTGTGGCTCTCATCATGTTTGCACTCCTGATGTGCGATGACAGGATTTCCATGCAGGCCCGACGCCGTGAGATCATCCAGGGACTCAAAGTGCTACCAGGTAAACCAAGCCATGCCAGGAATCCTTCCTCTGTTAGAGGCCCAACACAACAACGTTTTTACTAGATAGATCCAAAGTGTCGGGCTCATAGAACATTAAATCAAAGATCATTTGTAAAAGGGTGAAATTGCCACTGTTTTCATCTTCACTGTAAACACGTGGGATGTGGAGTCGTGGAGATGGATGCAAAGAAGTGTTTGCACCAAATGAAAACATGCAAGACGAGGCCAATTTATTTGTATAGCACATTTCATACACAAGGCAATTCAATGTGCTTTACATGATAAAAACTTGCAACAGAAAAGATTCAACAGTTTAAAAATCAATAAGAACATTAAAATCAGCAGTAAAAACATTAAATCAACATTATTATTATTAAAATCCTGCTGGATTCATACCTGACTAACATCTCACTTATGTATTCTGGACCTAAACCTATTCACACATGTCTACACCAGCAGCAGAACTTTCAAATATATTCTGAGGTTGACTGAGAGCCAGTGTAAAGACTTTAAAACAAGATGAAAAGATGAGATAAAAACTAACTTTCGAGTGGCAATTTTCACCTTTTTTTTTTTTAAAATAATTTTTTCAAGTTTTCAAGCTCTAACTAAAAGTGTTTTTGATTAGGTATGACATTCAGCTCCAGTAAAAAAAAAAAAAAAGATGGCAAAATCAAATGCATAAATTTATGAAAAACTGTTTTTATTTCTGTGGTTTTTTTCAACATTCTTGTTGGAAGAAGCAACTAAATGATACCAGGGGTCAGAGGACCAGAGGGAGGATTAGCTGTAGCTTTTTTGTGCCTGAGGTTTGAGCATTCTTTACTGCATCGAAAGCACATGATGGCATGAGCCTGATGGTAAACAATATGTGCTACTCCCTGCCTGGGATGTGCTGATTAAATCCAGCCTCCGTTTTACAGTGTCAGTTTTTTCTTCATGAGAATGTGCAGCAGTCCAGAGATTTGTTGCTTCCACACGGCTGCTTAAAAGAAATCCACCCAAGATTTATCCATTTGTCAACATCTGTTAGATTTGATTAAGGATGTCCTGAGTTTGGATGATGAAATCCAGAAGTTGGCTGAGGAGCTATACCAGCAGAAGAGTGTGCTGATTATGGGCAGAGGGTACCACTATGCTACCTGCCTGGAGGGAGCACTGGTGAGGAAGTCCAACCTGGTGTCATCTCTTCCCTGATGTTTCTTATTTTCATTTTAACACATTTGCTGCTCTGCGCTTGTTTTCATTCTGTGTAGAAAATCAAGGAGATCACATACATGCATTCAGAAGGCATCCTGGCCGGAGAGCTGAAACACGGCCCACTAGCTCTGGTGGACAAACTCATGCCAGTTATTATGATCATCATGAGAGACCACACCTACGTCAAATGTCAGAACGCACTGCAGCAGGTTGTTGCTCGCCAGGTATGCCACACGCATCAAATGGATTCAAACACTTGGAAAATAAAGAGGCCAAACAAGTAATGCACTTTAAAGCAGGGGTGCCTAATGCGTCGATCGCGATCTATCACGCACGTGGGAGCGAGACTTCATAATTAAATGAGAACGGCACAATCACGTATACCAGAAATGAAACCTAACAATTCAGCTTCTGACTTAGATTTAAGGGGGCACTAGTGCCAGGGTTGGGTCAATAATAATTATAATTGTGTAATTGATAATTAATTACAGTTATGAAGTAATTATACGTGAAAAAAACTGATTGCTCTTGTAATCATAAGTGAATTGTAATGGAGTTCAGATAATTGACATTGTAATTGGCATGGGAGTTCTATAAGATTACAATTTCAATTTCATTGTCAATTACAATTTAATCAAACGCAAACCTGGAGAACCATGTTACATACAGTTCTATGGCTTACACATACAGTATGTAGTAACAATTATTAAAATATGTTTCATATCATCTTTACTTGTCAGTTCTCTTTTGAATCATTTTACCATTAAAAAAAAATTGACATTGAGGGGTATACTGAACAAAAAAAGGCTAATACGCCCACACCAAAAATATTAATACCAATATTTTCATGGATAATGAAGCCAAACGAGGAAACCAAGAGAACCTACGTGTGTGGAAGCCATGGAAGTTATTGTAAAGAACAAAGTGAGCTACAAATAATGAAATGCTCTGTGCGCTACTGACTAGCAGTGATGAATGTGTTTTTTATTGTGGTTTCATCCCCCGTACATACACTCACCTGCTATATAACCCTGGAATAAGCCACGTAGTCCATCTGATTTTCCTTCTCCGTTGTATGAACAGCAGCTTCTCAGAACTCACAAGATTTGGGTTAATGCAGAAAAGACGTGTGTGTTCTGATTTAGTGCAAAGGCTGGACTCTTTAATGTGGGTTTTTATGAAGTGAGCAGCTGTGTTTAGTTTCAGTTGTATTGTTGTATTTTAATATTACCAGTACAGTACCCGTCAGAAGTATGTATTCATATATAGTGGGAGCTTAAGTAGAGTTGTCAATTATGGCCAAATGAGTGTGTTTTTGAAGGTTGGATGTACAAAGTTTTGTACAGTTGTACATACTCTGTAGTGTCATTTTTATATTTTTTCGTTTGGTGTATTTTTATGTAATGTATGTTTTTTGGAGTCATTGTGTATTTTTGTGTCTTTCGTTTGTCTTTTTGTGCATTTTTTGTACTATTATTGTTTTTTGTTTCCATTGTAGTGTGATTCTGGAGTCATTTTGTGTATTTTTGTATAAATATTTAGTTTTGTGTATTTTGAGTCATTTTTATATTTTGTTGTTTGTTGTATTTTTCTGTAATGTATGTTTTTTGGGAGTGATTTTGTGTGTTTTTGGAGCCTTTTGCTATATTTTTGTGCATTTCTGTTGTTGTTTTGAGTAATTTTTGTATAACTATTGTTTGGTTTTATTTCTCTCATTTAGTATATTTTTATCATAAATACCTTATGTGTGGTGAGGGCGGGTTTTGAGATGTGTGTGTGTGTGTCGCTACCTGTCCTCCTGGTTGCCATGTGGTACTCTCTCCATCTCCTCCGTGAGTTATCTCACACACGCACGTGCATCAGCCGCATGCATGCACATACTCCGTCACACGTTGTTGAAATGTGTGTCTCACGGCCAATGCGTGAGACAGAAGAGAAAAAAACGGATCCCGGATAACTTTTAGCACTACAAAAACGTTTTTAATATTGACCTTCTTTTGTGGACTGGAGGAGGGTCTTCTTCTACTGATTATTAGAGGTTGTAAATGAACAGATTGGTGCGCTAGCGCCCCCTCACACTGAGGTCAAAAGCTGAATAGGTTTAATTTCTGGGTACACGTGAATGTTAAAATAAACTTTTTGCAACACCAAATAAATCCAAAATACACACACACAATCTATGTGCAAGCAGTCAAAAAAGTGTCTGGTCAAGCAGACACCACGTCGAGGAGAAATTCGCTCCACAAACACACACACGCAGAACTTCCTTGATTTATTAGTGAGATACAAATATTTAATAATGTTTTAATATTTATTATAATATATATTATTTACAATTATAATCCCCCAACACAGTAGATCATAAAGAGCTGTCCATGGAAGAAGTAGCTCGCCAGGCTAAAAAGGTTGTGCACCCCTGCTGTGAAGCATGTTTAGTTGTGCCTGTTAGACATTTTTGTACTGAAACGGGTTGATTATAGTTGGAGAACATTCTTTAAAATCTCAATGTCAAACGTAGACTCTTTGCATCTATTTAGTGAGCACAGCATATTGTTCTGGTTAGGTTACGTTTCACAGCTTGTCCGAGCCGCACCTCTGCTCTTTCACCTCGGTAAACGCTGAGGTGTGTCGGGGTCAGCAGCATGACATCACTGCTGTCAGTAATCGACCGCAGATGTTTCATGAGGTGCAGGAGTTTCACTGTAGGTGTGGCGAGCTGTTATTTTGAAGCGTGAGTCGCTGATTACCATCTTTTTTGTTGGATCCAGGGTCGTCCGATTGTAATCTGTGACAAAGAGGATTACGAGACCATCAAAAACTCCAGTCGCAGCATCAAAGTGCCTCACTGTGTGGACTGCCTGCAGGGAATACTGAGCGTCATCCCTCTGCAGCTGCTGTCCTTCCACCTGGCCGTCCTGCGAGGTTTCGACGTATGTATCGACTCATATTCTGATGCTTCTCTCCTTTAAAAGTTTTCTTTCTCCACGTTTAGTTTATTATTCTATGATGTGGCCAAATTATTATAAGTCAGTGCTTCATTTTCACTATCCAAAGCTGAATTTAGATTTTGTTTCTTCTCGGCTTTAAACTCACACTAAGA
The DNA here is from genome assembly GCF_900634775.1 of Gouania willdenowi. NCBI lineage: Eukaryota > Metazoa > Chordata > Actinopteri > Blenniiformes > Gobiesocidae > Gouania > Gouania willdenowi. Next base: position 21,646,318 of record NC_041052.1, read on the forward strand.
ATTGTTTGTGTGGAACATTTTTACACATTTCTGGAGGGCTGCAGCTCTGTATGTTTTAGCCTTTGCATACCTGCTTTAAAAGAAACTAATCTGTAAGCATGTCCTCAACATCTGCTATAGCCCTGATTTAAATAAATAAAATGAAATAAAAATAGTAGCTTTCAATCTGGTGTTGTGGAGCATGAAGGTCTTTGAAACATGCAGGACTGCAGCTCTTGAGGACCACCGCTTTTAAACTGAACAGACAGAATGCCTGTATTTAAAATATTGTAGGAAGTGTTAGTATCATAAATGTTAATGAGATTATTGCTAAATCTGAGCTTGTATTTTACACATTCCCACGGTATGGTTAAGCTTTGTTTTAATGAATCAAATAAAATGAGATTTTCCAGATCCTTCTAGCAAAGAAGAGAAAGTAAATTAAACGAGTGGAAATCACGAGAAGCTCATAACCCTGTCTAAACTAATGCTCCTCAATGCAATCCAGCTAAACAGGAACATGTGAGTGTGTGTGTGTGTGTGACAATGCAACACATTCACTCGCTGTGTCTCTGCAGGAGGCCATTGGACTGACTCAGCAAAAAAGTTTAACAAACATATGTATGCAAGTGATGTAATAGGCCTGACGATGATATCTATCACGATTTCCATTTGAAAAAACCTGGAAACAGCCCCCCGTTCCTGAACCGCAAGGCATTCTGGGGGATGTAGGCAGAGGAACGGTTTGAGATATTACTGTTGGAATCGTTTCATGTCAGAGATGTTGGTTCTACCTCAGGTGTGCACTGATTTATTATTTACTAAAGGCGAATTTGATGACTGTCTAGATTTGTACATTGAACTTTTTTAATGTTAAAGATTAATGTTAAAGTATTTAAATTCAGCCTTTTTTCTTCTGGTCCTTATTTTGAATAGGTAAAAAAAATATATATATATCAATAATCACTGAAATGAAACACTTATATTGGGATTTTTCAGGCATATCGCCCAGCCCTACCCTGTAAAACTCATTATAACTGCTTTGGTGCGTCAAGATTTAGAAACAATAGAATACAGTCTGGCAACTGTTTAACAGACTCGCATGTTAAAATGTGCGTCCGTCTGATTGTTTATTGTTCTGTTTTCTATCCTCTTGTGTTATAAATGCAGGTGGACTGTCCAAGAAACCTGGCCAAGTCTGTGACCGTAGAATAATCGCTGACATCCATCCACTGATCACAAAGCCTGGCGGACGTGAGGAGATCGTCTGGATGGACAAACCAACATCTTAGTGTCTCCTGTCACGACTCGTCTTTTTAATGCATCCTTTTACCCAACAGTTGTACATCTGACTGTCAATAGAGAAGTTTCACCCTGTCTGATTTGGTGGCAGAGCATTGGGGGCCTGCTTTGTAGAAGCTAATGCAGCTCAATCACTGAGGTTTTCACCTTTTATCCTTTTTTTGTTTTAGTGCAATCGTTTGTCTAAAGAGATTTTTTTTCTCGGTTATTTTCCTTTGGCAGCTACTCATTTGAAGTGTCATTATTCCAAAGATAAAGACTGAAATCATTCCAGGCCACAGGTCACTGCATGTTCATAACTGGAGCGCAGTTAGTTGTTTTTGACTCAGTTTCAGCCCTTAAAACATCTTAGACGAGCGTGCAGCAAGAGTAGCATCACGAACCAGGCTGGAGAACACACTACAGTGCATTTAGTGTATAAATGTAGCATTTATCTCAGACTTGGTTGATAATGACAGTTGACAGTAGGCTTTAATCTCATCATGTTTACTGTTCTCTCTCTGATTCTTCATGCTCTTCACGTGGCCTTTTCTTTAATCTAAGCTGTCAAAGGGTGACCCTGTTACATGTTTCAGCTCTTTAATGTGCAACCAAATCAGAAATGGAAGGAAGTCTACGTAGGTACAATCACTCAGTGAGCTCACAGTGTCCAGCCCACGCTCTGCTACTATCACATTACTGGGACCATTGGTAGCTCAATGCTTTCTTTATCCTTTTTGTACAAAACTTAATTTTATATTATTGAAGTTATTGTTTGGTTTGAATTACAATTATTGCTTTCACCCCGAGTTTAAAAACCAAATCTCTCGCTATAGGCTTTGACGGTTGTAAAACAAATTACATATTTTTTATGTTCATTGATTGATGGTTTTGTAGAAACGCTCTGATGCTCGTAGCCTGTTGGATGAGACATCATTGTGAGTTTACACAGGTAGAAAAGTCAGACCTCGTGTGTCTGTATGTGTGTGTGTATATATATATATACACACACATACAGACACACGAGTGGTGTGTGCACAGTCTTGCAAAAGTGAAGTAAAGAAAGAAACAGCTGCTCTATTCATTGTATGCAATCGTTGCTGGAGTTTGGACCCCACCCCCTTTTACTGCTTTTGCATTCATGCCTCAACACTGAGTTTCTCCTGAGCCAATCAGATGGGTAGAAAACTAGACAAATGTAGTCGCAGGTACTTTTGGTATCTCACATTCCTGATGTGCAACTTTTCACTTTGTAACTGGGTGTAGAAAAGGTCCTGCACTGGATCTCAGCACCATCTAACAGACACTGATGGTTACTGAGTGAGCAGGTCACTATTTATTAGTAGAAATGATGCAATAAAGTGCTAGTACGGATCTTTTTGTCTGGTTCTTTCTTGAAAGTTGGGCGTAATCTGTGCAGGTTTATCATCGGCCAATGCCACAACGAATCATTGACATCAGGGTTGGGGGCAATCATAATTGTAATTCCATCTTTTTCTGTCGTAATCGGAATTAAATTGTAATTGAGTTCAGATACGTGACTTTGTAATTGTAATTGCCATGGAAATTCAATAAAAATTGTTAATTATGATTTAATGCAAAACTGGGGAGTCATGTTACAGTTCTATACATACAGTATGTAGTTAAATATTAAAATATGTTTCATATCAAGCTTTCCTACATTTTAACATTTAAATAAATTGAAATCAAGGGGTATACAGACACAAAAAAACAAGGCTCAGACCAATACCAATATTTTCATTGATTAGGAAGCCTAACAAGGTAACCAATAGATAGGAAAGAAAAAAGATGATAGATATTTGTTTTTAGTGTATTTTACAGCTGATTTAGGAGCTGTTATAAGAGATGCTTTTCTTAGGTTATTTCAGACTCACTAATTGTGATTAATTGTAATTGGACTTCAGTAATTGAGAACGTATTGGTAATTGACTTTCTTAGGATAAATAAATGTAATTTAATTGTAATTGGGAAAAAATGCTGGTCACCGTAATCACAATTACATTTTAAATTGCGTTTAGATAAGTGACTTTGTAATTGTCATTAAAAAAAAAAAAAGGAAAATTGTCAATTATAAATTCACGCAAAATTGCGGAACCGTAAGTTCTATGCATAGTAGTTAACAGTTACTAAAATATGTTTCATATCAAACTTTACCATTAAAAATAAAAGTTTTTAGTGTATTTTACAGCTGATTTAGGACCTGAGATGCTAACACAAGAGGAAGGTTAACTTTTATTGGGGGATTTATTTCAGACTCACTAACTGTAATTGAGAACATAATTGTAATCGAACTTTCTGAGGATAACAAAATAACTGATTTAATTGAAAAAAGGGAAAAAGCTTGTCACTGTAAATGTAATTGAACATGGGTAATTGAAAACGTAATTGTGGCTGAAAAATGTAATTGACCCCCAAACCCTGGTGTGCGGATGAGCAAAGCCAACAAATCATTGACAATGATGAACGTTTAAAAAAAAAAAAAAAAAAAATCAAATTTTATTTAATATTTATCCATTTGTGAACATTTAGAGCTAAAACAGAGCACATGTCACATTCACTGTGCTAATGCTAATGCTGTAATGTTCCTACACATGACACACAGCACTAACCAGAGCACGTGGCTGATGGCCGACACACTCACACACACAGCACGCGAACACCTCAGCAGGGCTGACGTCACCACCTCAGCACACTTCATCCACCTGCCGACACTTCCTCGTGCTCTCCACAGAGCGCAGCAGGTGTTCCTGATGCTCGGTGATGAAGTCCAGGTGGAGCTGCTCGTTCTCTGCTGTTTGTTGCAGAGCACAGCGCTCACCATGACCCTGAGGAGGCCGTTGACCCTGAGCAGCACCGACAGGTACATCACTAACCCACTGGTGATGGTGAGGGCTGCTCTCAGAACGATCTCATTGTACTGTGTAACCACATAAAGGGTTTCACAGGCGGCTGTGGAGCAGCTGGAGAGGACCGCCGTGGCTTTGAGGACAAAGGGTTTCCACTCACCCAGAGTGAGCAACAGTGGACCAACAGAGAGCATCATGGGTAGGATTGCAGGTGAAACTACCTGGTGGTTCCTATGGACTATATACAAGCAGCTTTAATTTTTTTTTTTTTTTTTTTTTTATCTTGTCTGCACATGCTGTCAAAGGTCAACACCACAGGAAGTGCAATCATTATGAGACAGCAATGCATATTTTGTTATTGCAATAAAATACATTGATTTATTTTATTGCTTAATTGTGACCATCACCAGCCCTCCCTCAGGAAGGGTAAGAAATCTTTTATTATAGGGAGGATATAAAAAAGGGAGAGCAGTGTCACACCTAAGTGGAGGGGGAGGGGGAAGGGGAGGGGAAAGGGAGCAGGGAGGAGAGACTCAAGACAGGAAATAGAAAAGGTGGGGAAGAATAGAAGAATAGCATATGTGCAAAAAAAAAAAAAAAAAAAAAACCGCTACTGCAAGCCCAGGAACTGCCCTGGGCCCGCAGATGCAGCCAGGCCAGCAGAAAGAGCGGAGGCCAGGGAGCCCCAGGCAACCCCCCCGCGGCCGAGCAACCCCCCAGCAGCTTTAATTAACATTTAAATATTAGGGACGTCCCGATACAACTTTTTCACTTCCGATACAATACCGATATTGCAGCCTTGTGTATAGTGCAAAACAGTTATTAAAATGGTAATGGTATTTTGTCATAGTGTTTCAGACAATAAATTTGGTAAACGTTTGAAATAACTGACAGTGTACCTTTGAAAAATGATGTGGAGAGAAAAGATTAATATCTGGTTTTCTTGTGGTTTCGGTAAGTGAATAGGTGCATGAAAGCATAAGGTCTAGGGTTCGAACCCACCGTGGGTCACCTTTTTTACCTGTCTTTTTGGAATGTCTAGAATACGTGGTTTTCGGACGTCCAGACGGCGACGTAAAAACTTTCGTTCTGCACCCGCTAAAGACGTCTTCTCAACTTCAGGCCATCACGTCATTTCAACGTTGTTTAAACGTCGGTCCGCTCAGCGGGATTGACTATACCGATATTGATCCGAAACGATATCAGCACGAATCATACGTACGTTTATTACTTACTTTATGGTGTGGAATGTTAGAAAAGTCAAACAGAGAACAATAGTCAGAGAAAAACTGACCCATTTATTATTAACCTATTGTTTACATACATTTTAACATAATATCTACAGTATTGTACAATTTAATAAATATAATTTATATCAATCATTTTAGATGCAGTCCGATAAAATCCGATATTTATTTTCTGGCTGATATCGGACCGATATCCAATATTGGATCGGGACACCTCTGTTTAAATTAAACCCTTTTCAAAATGTGTCCATTAATCTGCTGAGTTTGCAGAAATCTGACAGAGGTTCATTATCTGCTCATGAATGGGGTCATTAGTGTTTAAATATCATATTAATGTAGAACAGGTCTTCACTAAATATGATGACATCATGCGAGTGCATTTATTCAGTGACTAGTTTTTCAGTGAAATGTGCAGCTGTGCAAAGGCTTATTTTTGACAGACGTGCGTCTTTTGAAACCTCATAAATATAAAATAAAATAATCTTTTACATAAACTAATGGTAGAAAGTGTTTGGGTATTTTTTGAAAGTCACTAGACCGAGTTCAATTGCCACATGTGGCAAAATAAACATCTGTTGGAAATTTGTGCTGAGTCGATAGTGTAGGTTGGCACCGAGCTGCTGTGGCTGAACACCTGTAAACGGGGCTCGTGAAAAGAAGTGTAATTTTTCAATCAAAAAAATGTATGTCGACTATGTTTTTGCATTCAATTTTCTTTTTTGATCAAAAAGGTTTTTATTATTAGAAATGAAGTTTGTTTTTTTTTAGATCGCACAGGGAGAACATGCAATTAAAACATCAATGTTCTATACATATTTGAAGGTTTCTTTGTTAAAAAAGAAAAAACAGCTGTTTATTAGTTTTCTCTATTTTATGCTTCCAAACTGTATTTATTTAGTGTTTATTTCTCTGTAATTCGCAACATGTGACTATGTAGAATTACGTTAACAATTACATTAACAGGATGTTAGTCCTGAATAAATGTTTTGTAACCTGTTGTGAGGAAAAATGGCAAAAATTCAAGGTGTAGATTCAGGATTATTTTCAGGACATTTTTAAAGTTTTTTTGATTGATAGTGAAAGCACTGTGATCCTACCTCCTCTAGTTTTTTTTAATAAACAAATAAAAAAGAAAACATGAAGTCAAAAATGTTTCAATAAAACATATACTTCAACTTTGATATAAAATAAAGACGTCTATCATTGGACAGTTACCGTGCGTGTATTTTATGATGTCAACACTTGGATGTTTTAGAAACTAATCTGCTTAACGAAGAACAACTTTATGAGAGACAAATTCAGATGAAAAAGATTTTCTTATTAAAACTTGGAACAAACATCATTGCATGCTACAAAAACACTCCTCCCAACAACCGTCAAAACCCAATGGGAATGAACATAGCCATTACATTATGACCACTGGCATGTGATTATACTAACATGCTAGTCAGATTCTGTGTTGAAGAAATAAGCAATTTTAACATTATTGTGCTCTAGTTTTCCATTTCAGTCCCTGCATGATAACCTGGTAAGAGCCAGATTGATGTGTAGCTCTTCCTCTAACACCAGTTCTCCTCATCGATCTGTGTCTGGTGAATCCTTTAGGAACCAGGGAGGGACATGAACCGAATGCTTGAAGCTGATTGGGCGAAGCACCTGTCCAGCATGATTTGTTTAGCCAATCACACGGTAACAATTGATGATGTCATCAGCATGCGCCACAGAGACGCTGCTACAACAACAACAACAACAAGGCGTCTCTGGTGAAAACTTTCTTTTGCGATAGTAATGCTGCGGTCATTACGTCCTTGAGTGACGTTTGCTGTTTTTGCAACACGAGTATGTGAGTTAAGGGCACGTTAACCATCCTCCTGCATTGACCTCTTTCTAATTCGATTCAGAGCTATGCTAATAGCGGTAGCCCGGCTAGTTCCTCTCCTCGCAACTGCACATGCGTCAGTTTTGCTTCGATGCTTCTGCCTTCATCACACCCGGATATCTCGCCCTAAACCACAACACTGCCTCGTGATTGGTTCTAAATGCTTCGGTTCGGATTCAAAAGGCAAAGGCGGGAACAGCACAAGATGGACTCTGGTGTTTGTGAACACCAGGAGAATCCATCTTGCAGGCAAGGTTACCTGCATGATCTTCGCTAAAATTATTTGTGAGAAATTGCAAGATTTAGTCATCCAGTAGAGTTTATGTGAAGCGTCAAAGCTGTGAGCAAACAAAATCCTCCAACACAATATTAAACAGACATCATAATCCCTATGGTGTAACATCAACATCAAACTGACTTTTTTTCACATCCTCATCGACTGTTCGTGTCGTGATATGTCAGCGTTTCACATTAGCAACATTCCTGCAGTGTGTGCGCCACGTTTTTACTACCGGATCTTCTCAATAGTAAAATACTTTGTCATTGAGCAGGAGGTACAAAAACAACAACTGGCAGTGAAACTGGATGTAACCATTCCACACTTAATCCACCAAATAGCAGATGCATCGACGTATGCTGCATGAAGAAAGGGAATCTTATCAGGTTCGCTGTTTGAAGAATAAGTGAACAGACTTTGGTTCTGTTTCCAGAGTCATCCCTGCGTGCTCTCATTTGTAGTAAATTCCTGTGATTCAAGCATCCAATGGGATAGCTAAATGTGTACAAATGTTACTGCAAACACAAAGCTGACATGAAGTCTTCAATGCTGCTCCTGGTGGTAGAAGGTCCACCACTGACTGAGCGTGGCACAGCCATGTCCTCATGTGGTCTCTCCTAATGGGGTCCCACAGTCATTAAAGCTCTAAAGGCCAGGCCGAGGGGGCAGGCGTGTAGGGGGAGGGGCCCGTCCAGGAGGAGGTCCGTGTGGAGCAGGAGGCAGGGAGTGGCAGGGTGGTGGCGAGGTTGGAGCGGGTGAGAACAGGTTGGTTGGAGGAAGAGCTCTGTTAGGAGGGGACGTGTAAGGTGGGGGTGAATGAGTGATGGGAGGAGGGGGGTTCGACGGCAGTGAAGGAGGAGAAGAGAAGGAAAAGGATGGAGATGATACAGGACTTCTGGGAGAAGGGGGGAGGGTGCTCTGTGGGGGAGGGGGACTGTTGATGTGTGGGCTGTAGATGGGAGACGACTGGTGGTGGTAAGGAGGAGGAGCTTTAACACGGGTGAAGTTCATGCATCTTCCCTGGAAAATAGAAACACAAGTTGTGCACAGACATCAGACAGTTTGTGAATGTGACTCAGTGCGGCCAAGGACAAGGGTTGACTCCTGAGCTTTTTTGCTTTGGCTTTTGGAGACACATGAAGAACATAAAACCTTTAGGGGGCAAACATTTATTTTTTTAACTTTATTTGTTCATTGGATCTCCATTAGCTAACACCTTGGTGGCTGCTTTATTGGATTAATTAATAATGATTTTTTTTTTCTTTGGTTTTCTCTAGATCAGGGGTTCTCAACTTAGGATCCCTTTTGGGGTTGCTAGGAGGGGTGTCCCGATCCGATATGGATATAGGATATCAGTTCGATATCAGCCAGAAAACAAAGTTTTTCAGTTTTTCTCATACCTACTGTTGCTGACTATTGTTCTCTGTTTGAGTAACAACATATTCTCTGAACAATTTGAGCCCATTTTTGCTTATTTTTACCCTTTTTCTGCTACTACACCAAACATGCCATATTTTAACCTATTTTTATCCCTTTTTCTTGCCATATTTTTTTTCTCCTTTTAGTGCATTTTTGCTGCATTAATCACATTCCCACCACACCTCAGTCAAATTTCTATGGCTTTCCTGCTCATTTTTCTACTTTCAAGACATTTTGGGCACTTACAAACCCTTTCCACCACCTAATGTTGCATATGTTGATCCATTAATGTTACTTTTAACCTCTTTTCACCATATTTCATGCTTATTTTTTGCCAACTCACCCACGTTAATGATTTATCATGCTCATTATTTGCTGGTTAAAACTTATTGTTCCTACTGATAAAATGACATTACTCCAATCCCCTCTCTTCCACTACCACCTTTTCTGTCTGTTTTTGACCACTCTAATTTGCAACTATTAACCAATTTCTGTGGTTTTTAAAATCCCATTTCACCACCTTTTCCACCATTTTTTGGTCACTTTTAACTCGTTTTTTTTTCTGATTAAAACAAGGATTTACATCTTTAAAATGACTATATAATATGGCACAAACAATAATAAACTTCCTGGATAACAGTGGATATTATTCCGATAAATAAATAAATATGGTTATCACAGATTCAAATAACAATGGACCATAATTTTGCTGACTTTATGGATGGACCCCAAAAAGCTCTCACCTTTATTCCCCCTTATAGATGCCCCTGTCCCCACATGACTGTTCATGTGTGTGTGCAACCACCTTCAGGTACAGTGAGGATGGGATCCCCAGTCTCTGGCACCTTTATTTTGGGGGTAACGGGCTGAGAGTTTGAGAACCACTGCTCTAGATAACGGGTAGCACTAATACACTGAGGAAAGCATGAAGCCGTTATTTCTGTACAAATAAGTAAAGGTAAAACGTCTTCTGAAATAAAAAAAAAACCTGAGTACGGCACCAATTTGTATTATTTTCTATTGTACGATAAGTCAAAGAAGGTGGTGGAACTGAAGGAAAGCTGGCATAGGATACACACAAAATGAGCTGTTTAGATAAATGAGAGGAACCACAGGCCGCTGTCCTATTACTGCACTCACTGAGCAGGACTTAGTAAAGCAAGCCTTAGACAGGAGACTCCTAGTTTCAATCAGAAAGAGCTTGTTTACTGGTTCAGGAAACTGGAAACAGATTTTTCCCCCCATTGTGCTAATGAAGTGGTTTTATGGGGAGGAAGTTGTAATTGTACATTCCCAGTTTGTGTGTTTAAGATAAGCAACTCTGAAGCAGAAATGATGAGAAGCTCCACTATCTATGTTCCTCATTGCTCACCATCTGTTGCATTGTGGGTAATTCGATGACTTACAGATTGAATACACATCTATAGAGTGTAGCAATCATATGATTGTAGAACAGAAACTTGACTTTGGCTTGTTGTGAGCACTTGATATTAGATATTAGGCTTTTAAATTATTATTTGGAGAGTCCTGGAGGGGTGCAGTTTTGCATGATTTACATGTTGCATTAATGAACTTGATCTTTCAGCTCTACAAAATGTGGGCCTCAGTTGTTTTGGAGCATGGAGATCTAAAACATGCGGGACTTTGAGCCTCAGGGACCAGAGTCTGAGGTCTCGTCCTTCAAATGTATATATTTTCAGATTTATACTTAATATTTTCTTATTTTAATCTAAGAAGGAGTGAAGTGTTTTAAAAGCTAGATCTTTTAGACACAATGTTGCAGATTAAGTTCAGGGAGAACATGCAAACACAACACATTGAGACTGAAGACATTTGGATTAGTATCACTGGTAACCTCTAAACCTCTAAAGGCAACAAATTGCCATCAAATTGAATGTTGTGGTAAATGGTAAATGGACTTGATTTATATAGCGCTTTATCACCACACTGAAGCAGTCTCAAAGCACTTTACATATCAGCTCATTCACCCAATCACTCTCACATTCACACACCAGTGGGACAGGACTGCCATGCAAGGCGCTAGTCGACCACTGGAAGCAACTTAGGGTTCAGTTTCTTGCCCAAGGACACTTTGACACATAGTCAGGTACTGGGATCGAACCTCCAACCTCTCGATCAGAAGACGACCCACTACCACCTGAGCCACGGTCGCCCGTGGTTTCCACAAACCTTTCACACTCACGTACCCTTTCAGACGTTTAACCTGAAGCTATGTACCCACTACTCCTGCACATTTAAAAAAAAAAAAACGTAATATTGTAATATCATATACTATGTAGCCCAAGAGTGAAATTTGTCCCTGAATTTTACCTATCCTGTTGAGGAATAATATTAAATAATAATCTGTAAGGACATAAGAAAACATCCTATTCAGAATAAAAAAGAATTTCCGCATATCCCTTTGGGAACCTAGGTCCTAAAGGGACTTATTAAATCAACTTGTGAAGCAGTTTGTACGGTTGACTCATGCCTGACCAATCTCACGTTTCTTTTCTGTCCACAGAGTAAGTTAGTCTGTAACTAACATCTCATGGACTGTTGGCATGATCACATTCATACTGTGCACGTGTGCAGTGTTCTCCTCATTGTTCTCCTCTGATGATCTCAGGTCAGACGAGTCCCATTTCAGCTCCAAAACTCAACTCCTCACCCTGTAAACACAGCTGTGTGCCACCCTGTGCAGCTGTGGAAACCTCTGCTCTTTTTTCACTTTGACATATTTGAACCCTTTTCTTTAAAAAATGAAAAAATAAAAAAGCATCAGGTTCTTTCAGGAACAAGACTGAAATGTGTCCTAGGCCGTGCCAATCTCATACCAAACAAATTGTATTATAATTCTGTGTTTTTTATAGTACCAAGTAGCTCAGTGGTTCTCAAATGTTTTTGGCCCAAGTACCCCTTTGTACTAATGAGTGAAAACACACATTTTAAAGAATCTCATTTTGTAAATGAGTAGAATGAAACAGTATTTAATGACTCCTGAATGGATTTATTTCTATAGTCTATCATTTCTGGTCATCTCCTGCCTGGTGTGACACCATGATTGACCTTTGTATTTTTAGTTCATGTAATAAAGATTATTTCCATCATCAAAATAATGATTTAAAACCCCATATTTTTAATGCTTTTATTTTTTAATTTTCCTCTAAGTACCCCCTGTAAATACAGAAGAGCTTTCATTCATTCATTTCTTTATTCCTTTCATGAAATTGCATAGTTGTACAAGCCACATACAGTTTACACTTTCAGTGTTTTATACATTTCCATGATCAGAAAGGAGCAGATGGAAGGATAATATTCTAATATTTATTTGCCCACTTTTTTAACAAAGATAAACAAGAATCAATTAGATATGATGCAAGTTGTTTTTTTTTTTTTTTGTAACGCTTTTTAAATTCCAAAATATTTTTGCAACTTTTTAAATCTTCGTTTTGAGAATTCCAGGCTTTTACACCAGCTACAGACACAGACACAGCACATTTGTTTCGAATTTGTTCGTGCTCTTGGATGTTTAAAGTCGTACCGCCTTCTATTTTTTTCATCTTCAGAAGTAAACTTATGTAACTTTTGTAAGTCCTGTGGAAGAGCTTTGTTTCAAGACTTGAACATCACTAATAGTTTTAATAATCCTGACCTAATGAAGAGTGGATTTGTGTGGTCTCTAAATCCTGCTTTAAAAATATGAATGGCCTTTTTGTAAAGGAAATAAAGGCGTTATGTGATATGTATTACCCCATTTTTCTACACAATAATTTGAATAAGGTAAAATAATTGAGCAATATAACATTCTCATTGAATTATATGGTAAATTGTATTTAATCTTATTCAAAATAAACAAGCATTTAGATACATTATTTTAAGTTTTCATCTAAGATGACCCGTAGAAATCTTGTTTCTTTGAAAAGTATACATGCTAACCAAACCTAGGATTTTCTTAGTGGCTGCTTTGTAACAGCACACACTGCAGTGACTGGTGCACACTACTTTTGTAATGGAGGGGATTTGGAATCTTTGGGCAAACATGAGAAAAACTCAACAGTCAGATCATCGTACGATTAGTGATGTGAGCGCTGAGGCTGCTGCCAGCTGTGGAGCTCCTTGTGGCGTTAGCGCTCTACTCAGCTGGCTTATGAGACATAACATTCTGCGTCTCATAATGACTTCAGCAGACGTCTTTACGTTACACTGCTCTGTGGATTCACTCCCAAATGGCCACACATTTTCCCATGAATCACTATTTTTTTTTTTTTTTTTTTTCCTGTGCACACACAGCTAAACAGCTGGTGCTTCCTCTTTACTGTTTCAGATCCAAAAATGACTCGAGGTTTAATGCTGATGTACGCAAAACAAAAGTATTGATAAATGTTTAAAACCCTTTTTTGCAGTTTTCATGATTTTCTTACCTTGTCGCCACGATGAGGCCTCATTATAGACACACGATCATATCCTTTTCTTAGTAGTACCCACAATGCATCCAGTTTTCCCTTTGGAAACACAAAAGAAAGCAAAATATGATGGAAATGTGTTTTCTTTTTCTCTTATGAACCCATTGGTTTTCATTCTTTTAAATACATACAGTATTACCCGTCCCTTATAAACTCCAGCTGCTACAGTCACAGTTATTGTAACCCTGCAGCTTTTACAATGACACACTACATGTTTCAGTTTCTTCTGAATTGACTCTTCTTAGTTTTTTAAAAGCACTAAATAGTTTGAGGATAAGAGCAGCAAATGCAGCTGTTTTTCGTCACAAAAGTGCTGGCTTTGCAGTCCTTCTTCCCGGAGGTCAGTCTAACAGGAGTCTGGTTTCTATTAGCAGTCCCCTGCTGACTGGGAAGACTTCACTATGACTCCTTTAACTAAACGCAAGCCCTGGAGGAAAAGTCTGTGTGCCAGTAGTCACACAAGCCTCATTGCATTAACACACATCAAGCTTTTCTCACCAACACATATTAATAACTAAATTACTGACACCTCTAAAGCTTCATTAGCATATTTCTTGCAGAGGTTTTACAGAAAAAAGTAGATTTGATGTATTTTTAAACAATGTTGTCATTGAAGCTTCTGTGGATCCAGTCTCTGTTTTTGTACCTTGATAGGTGAGTACCACTTCTGCGGTCCTGATGGTCTGTGCATGCCGTTGTTCAGAACCCGAGTGGGTGGAAACTCAAACTCCTGCTCAGGCATCTTCACTTTGGCATTTTTGGCTTTTTCCAGCTTTGCTCCTTCTTCAGTCGAGCCTTTCTCACCCCAACGAACCTAAGAATAACCACATGATAACCTCTTAATGGTTCTCATGCTGTGTAATGTGTCGTTTTTTGAGTTAAGTTTGGTTCAAACCTCCATCCTTTTGATTCCTCCAACTCCTCTTCCTCCATAGTAAGAAGCATCTACAGTCGGCCATTTCTTCTTTGGGCCGTCAAAGTCCTCCTCATCCTGTGAGAGAGTCACATAAAGTCTTGGCTCAATCAACTGTATATAGATTTTAATGGTATGTTTATTAGCATGTAAACACTTTCATGCACATTTTTGTGCATTCAACCTAGAGCTTAAATAAATAGCTTTCTGTTCACTTTTCACCTTTCAATAGAACTTGTGAATCGAATGGACCTGCACTTGCCTCAAGGTTAAAAAATATTTTTAATGATGATAAATTAATTCAAAGTGTGAGCAGTTATCTGAATGTACTGCAGGTCAATATGTCATTAAAAGATAAGAAGACATGTTGCAGTACCCACCGAGCTCTCCTCCACTGGTGGTGGTGGGGGCTCATGGATAACCTGTGAGCACACAAAGAAACAAAGAGAAAGAAAGAGTGTTTTCAATCAAAAGATCACAGAAGACCAAAACTTTAGTTTTAAAGTGCATTTTTGTTTCATCCTCCTGTCATGTGTTTTCCAAATGCAACAGCGCGTACACACATGCATTCCCCCTCCTGAGTCGGCATTTACAAGAGCAAAACGCTGACCTAGAAATCTGCCTTCCAGATTCTTTGGCCTGCAGTTGTTGATTAGGAGAAAATGTGAGCAAAGGGCTTGTGAATACTCTGCATTCTACTTCTGTGTGTGTAGTTTAAAGAAAAGATGCTTATCTTTCGACTAAAGATATTAAAGTTGTAGTCAAACTGTTTGGGCCAATGAATGTTTTTCTGGAGGCCAAAATAGATCATTTTAAAATAAATTGATTATTTAGTCTATTATCAAGCTGGTATTTTCTCTTGGCTGTGCATCTCACAGTAGTGTATAAATTAAAGTTTTTACGCTATTAGGTGTTGCCATGGTCAAAGATCTTCCTTGAAGCCTTTAGAAACAGTGTTGCATAGATCTCTATCCATTAATTAATGATGCTTAGTTGATTTCCTCCATCAGATTTAGTTTTCTTCAATCGAAATGGTCTGAAATTGTTCTTAATGAATACCATTTGATCTAGAACTTCATGTTATTTTTGGTAATTGGGTTGGTTAGCCGTAATGTTGACATTTTTAATTTTTTGGTCCAAGTTAAATTCCTGTCATGCAATGCAACGATATATCATATTTGTGGTTCCTAAGCAGCAGGATAGTTATTGTGTGAGGTGAGTTGATAATTAGTCATTCATCATTGCAAATTTTTACTGTACAATAAACAGCCAGTTTGGAAGTTGCAAGTATGACGATGAAGACAACTTCTCACTTTGAGCACATAACCAGCCATCGCTCCATATGTCATACCAGTCCTTATAGGGACCGCACAGTTTGCATCAGACTTGCGACAGACAGAACCCTAAATGCCAACGTTCCCATGTAATGGTGAATACTGTCCATAGTCAAGTCTGCTGAGATCACTACACCAGCTAATTATTGTCACCTGCGTTTATTTGTGCGTCTGTAGCAAGATTACGGCAAAAGCACTAATAGGATTTTGACAAACTTTTGACCAAAGATAGACCTTATGTCACGAAAGATCCCATTACATTTTGAAGTGATCTGCATCAATATACTGATTGTGGATCAGTTTAAAAAAAAATAAAAATCACAGTTTCTTACTATTGGCAAAAATTCGGTTTGTAATCAACGATCTTTTTGAAATTTGACTCAAGTTATGTTGGGTTGGTTCCTTAATTATCCCACCAAATTTCCTCCAGATCAGATGTGGATTGTGAATGTCATGAGAATTTTATTTTGAAAACTGGGTGTCCCCTACTGTATCATTATTAATAGGATAGAAATTTCTTCCAATCCTTTAAAGTGTGAATAACCATGATCAGAATCACTGATCCAAATAACTGGTACAGGATACTTGGCACTTGGCAGAGGTGTGCGCTCTCTGAGGGCTCTTGTGTGTTTTTATTTCTCATCTGTAGCAAAAGGGCTAATTTAAATTATTCTGATTCATTATTGATGAATGACTTTTCCACTTCTAACTCTATCATTGGGTCTGCTCAAGTTGCACTGAGAGGTAATATATGGAGGTCACTGACTGTGACCCCTGGAAAAACCACACATTTCAGCAGCAGGATAATTAGTTTCACAAATGTTCAACTGTTGGCTTTGACCTCTGTCAGCTCAGAGCTGATTTAACCCCTGAAGAGCCAGAAGACCCTGTTTGACTCATAAACTTGAACTTTCTCACCATTGGAGCTTTAAGCAGATCAATGGGTGCTTTGGGTAACTTTAGTCACACACAAAACAAATCCTCACTGTCTCATAATGTGTAGGCATGTGTGTGTCATCCAAAAACACATTTATAAGTAAAAAAAAAAACTTCACTTGTGCATGTTATGACAGCGGTGAATGTAACTCACCACAGTGCAGCAGAGTGGCCAGAACCACCAGAGGAGAGCCAAACCCAGCAGCAGCATCAGGATGAGCAGAGCTATGGCCAGAACGGTCCCATCAGACTGAAACAGACACGTCAACACATGCTCGCTTTATTGCTCTGTGCAGGAATGAGAGAGACACTTTACTGCCCTCTCAAGTGTTGTTCAAAAAAGTGATAGAGTGAAAAAATATGGTATATACTCACACAGCCGACACTGGTGATGGTCACAGAACTGGAGATGAAACTGAGACCTTTATTCATACTGACGTAAAGATTTGCAGCCCTTACAGAAGAAATAAAACATACTTCAGTTCCTATATAAAGCTGCTTTAAAATCCATATTTATCCAAACAGTCAGAACTTACATGCCCTCATCTTGAAGCACTGGTGCAGGACAAAGAAGGTACGTGTTTTCCACCACCAAAGGCTTCACCACTAAGTGGGTGCAGAAACAGTCATTAAAACCATTAGTTGATTATTATCCAAAGAATTAGGTAAATTCAATCATTATTGAACAAATTATGACAGAAAACATATGTTACCGGATACCATTTTTTAAGATGAGCTCATGCAAACATCTGTATCCCACTAATACACACATTTTCACCTCCGTTTGTCGAGGCGGCTGTTTAAAATGGCCCCAAAAGCATCACAGCCCAAATCATGCCTGCTTATTCTGGCAGGAGTAGAACATATTCTAAGACTGAGCAAATCAACATGAGCGGCTGCTGGTTTTAAGGACCATAATGC
The DNA here is from genome assembly GCF_900634775.1 of Gouania willdenowi. Classification (NCBI taxonomy): domain Eukaryota; kingdom Metazoa; phylum Chordata; class Actinopteri; order Blenniiformes; family Gobiesocidae; genus Gouania; species Gouania willdenowi. Next base: position 21,663,837 of record NC_041052.1, read on the forward strand.
AGGAGGACGGAGGGGTCGGAGAACGAGGGCTGTGTGATCAATGCTGCCAAAAGCAGCTCCACGCCAAAACAAACTGGGCCAGTTACTCATTCCAGAGTTCATCCCCACTCCACCCCCACAAACAGCACAGTCCTCTAACTCCAAAGCAGAGTCAAGATATGACCTTATTCTCTTCACTCAGCAGATTCCCTTTGTTTCAATCCCCTCATATTGGAGACAATAGCAAACATCTCTTCAGTCCATGATGGGATGTTTTATATGATTGTTCACTTCACTCCCCCAACTCAGAGAGGGAACATATTCTACTGTGAGGTGCAGACAAACACAGAGTAAGTTATTGGAATTTACGGTAGAGTAGAGCGTTCACTGAGGGCAGACAAACTAAACGGGATGTCAGTAAAAAAAACCTGTCAGTTTGCTATGTTTACTGTTTTTCCCTGAGTCACAGAGGACTGTGAACTGCACAAAACGTAAAACATCCAGCTGCGAATAGGAAATGGTTAACTCGTCTCATTGCAGTATCAGCCGACAGCTGGCTTGACTCAATTTCAACACACACAAATCAACCTCACTGGATCCGTTAACTAAACTGTAACTCACATTGCACAACTTTATCTGTTTGACCATCCAACAGACTAACGGTACATGTATTATAGTTTTGCTTTTGATTTGACCATGTGAAGGAAAGCTTTAAAATCAGCAAATGTGGTGTTGGAGTCATTTAATTAAATCTGTTTGTGGCTAAACCTGGATTATGAGAAAGGATGGAGACCTGCAGCCACCAGGGGGTGTCAAACTGCATGTTCAACTACAATATAACAACTATTATTGGTTGTTTGCTTGTTGACATTATAACCAAGCAAGACACTGTATCTGGTTTGCTGTCAGTGTTTCCTACTGCGAAGCATCAATATTCTACTTTACTTTGCTTGTTGACGATATTTAATTTAATACATTTTGAATTGTAAGGCAAGCGTTTTTGTGCTGTTGTTTTGACCTGTTGTATTTGGTATTGCATTACTACATAAGAAATGTGTTTACATTGAAATGTAACCGTTTCATTGAAGTTAAAGAACCTCATCATGGCAGCCAGTGTCTTGCATGGTGAATGTTGACATGTATCAACCTACAGAGAGGACACAATGGTCATGATATTATTCATGGATCAATCCCATCTATATTTTAGATCTGTTTATTCTGATCATCAAGAAAACAATGTAAGATTACTATAGACACAAGGGAGTGTATAACCTCATAGCCATAACAGAGAAGTAACAATATTCACAATTTAATACAGATTACTTTTCTTTTTTTTTTGCACTGTTGATGAAATGTAGAGCAGCCTGAGTAAACTCCACAAAGAAAAGCCTGGAACTGGGATGGACCCACATTCTTCTAGTGTTTTTTATTTTTTTTAGGGAGGGTTTAATTTTGAAAATCTTTTTAAATCCCACCACAACTCTATGCTTCCCCCCTTAATATTTTTTAATCAAGCAGCTTTACAGTGGAAATCTACAAAGGTGGGGCGTAGAAACATTGTAAGGTAAACACTGATGTGTCTCTGATTATCTTGGTGTGTTGGCGATCTGTCAAGCGAGCACCTTTGTCTCTAGTTAATGCAAAGGCTCCAGCATCCAGTGACCATCAGGGATGGTTTCATTTGTAATGCCTTCACATTTTTCTGAATATTTGCCTTTATCCATGTCCAGATGAGAGCGCGATAATCATGCAGAGTTTAAATCTTCTCCACTTTTTGCTCCGTTGTCCTTTGCTGATCCTAAACAGGATCCGCTTCAGTGTCTATTCCTGGAGACTCTCCATCAAACAATAATTCATCTGGTAAACACATGTACTGACACACTGCTGCTGCTTGTTTTAGCGTTTTACACGCTTGCAAAAGATCAAGAGGGCTGCAGTTAAAAAGTCAGTAATAGTGGTACAGTATTATGGGTAGTTTCTCATGTCAAAGATTGTTCCTTCAAACAACCAAAAACTAAATATTTTCCTGAAGTCATTTTGGAGACATGAATATATTTTGAGGAGGATAACTGAGATAGACATGAGATCATTTGCTCATGCCTGCATCTGAAAAACATTTCAGTGAAACAGTTTTTATAATAAAGACTTAAAGGAGCATAGGACAGGATTTGAGAAAAAAATAAAGATTCATTTAAAGTTTTTTTTTAATGCTAATGGGTAATAATGCATACTAAACTAAAGAGAATGAGTAAATACATATTTCTACTTATTGCCTTAAAGATTGTGATACATTTTGTACTTGTTTTCGGAGTCTGATTTTTCCTCGCCCAGTTCTGCGGACGCCGATGGTGACGTTAAATGACGCTGGTGCAGGTTCACGACGGCTTGTAGAGCCATCCCAATAAACCGGAAATAACAAAGAATGAGAAAAAGACGGCTCAGACAAGCACGGTGGACTAAACTACTGTTTGCTTCTACAGAGGCATGTGCACAGGGCTTGCAGTAAACAGTCACATGAACGGAGAGTAAATAATTAACCGTGTCACAGTTGGAGTGTGAATCGGGCCGCATTTTCTCATCCTAGTCCGACCCAACAGTGGAAAACTTTTTTTTTTTTTTTTTTTCTCAAAGAAATAACATATATACTTTTGTTTTAGTGGTAAGCATCGATTATATTAACAAACCACTGTTAATGTCAACATCAGATTAGCGCACGGCTATAAAACAAAAGTGAAACACAAACAGGGGCGCAGTGCACACAAGAGACCCATCGGATCTAATTACACAATCCATGTATCAAAGATAATCCATGTTATATTGTGCAGTAAAAGGAATATTTCAATGGTGTATTCCTTTAAAATTGTCCTGTGCTCCATTCTACATCCACCGCGGATCAGCTGTGGCTGCTGCAGAAAAAGAATGCTGCAGCGCAAACAACACTATGTGACCGAACAGTTTCTTGGCTGATGACTGCAGTTACACCAACCACCGTGGTGTCACTATGGAGTCTGATTTCTAAATCCTGCCCTATGCTCCTTTAAACAGTGGCATTTCTAAATGCCCATTTAGATATGACCTCAGATAGGTACAATATAATGTTTCTAATTCTTAATGAAAATCGTATCTCTCTCCATCTCCTGCAGCTGCAGTGGTTTGTGCAATAGGAAATGATTTGAACTGTTCTTACTGTAAAATGCTCGTAAACTGCTTGAATCACCAATGACGCTCTGCTGTGTGTGTGGCCCTGCTGCGTCTTTTGTCTTTTTATCTTTAGGTTGTACTTTCCGTGTTGTGAAACAGCTCAGCGTGTTGTTTAAAAAACATCAGGCTGCCAGTAAGACCAGCACAGCAGTTCATTTGATCCCGGTGCTGTGCAAATTACTCTGTAATGGATTTTTGGGAAACCCAGCGAAGCCTCTCCCAGTTACCGTAGTTATTTATTTCAGACAGTTAGCGTTAGAGAGCTGCAGGGTCTCCTTTGATGCTACTGTCAAACTGTGCTGTGGTATCCAAAGCACTGCAGGGTGGAAAGTTAAAGTAATTGTGTTACTTACTCTTAGTTTCTGTGTCGTTGATACGAAAGCTGCAGAGGACTTGGTCAACATTTCGTGCCAGAAGGAATCCGTTTCCTCTCACCACCACCTGAAAGGATTCTGGAGAACGAAGGACAGGATCATATTTGATGAGAAAAGGCGGCATACACTGCGTGATTTTTTTCAATTGTTGTACTCGTCTCCAGCCCAAACTGTGCAACTCAAATCCAGAGCCTGAATGTGCGCAGCTCACGGTTCATGTTCTCACATTGTACGGACCGACACAATGCAACCTGACTGCTCACACTGTACGTCTTGTTTCCAGAATTGTAATGTAAAAATTAGATGAAGAAAAAGAACTCTGAAGCGTCGCCATTAAAACAGAAGAAGAAGAACCCAGAAGTGGAGAGACACTTGTGAATTTCAGGAAAAAGAGCTTCAAAAAAGAAAAGGAGGTGATGTGATGGACCAGGAGTTGTCTGGGCAGTACTGTCCATCAATTTTACAGCAGTCCTACAGTGTTAGTGCATATGCAGTGTAAGAGTTTGAAGTAAGCCAGTCTGTGGCACTGTTTCAACAGTGTGATACCGTCACTCGGGGCAACCAGGATTTCAAACATGTTTGATTTTCTTGCGACCATATGATTGCTGATTGGGAGCTTGTCGTGAGGCGTATATTACACGATGCATGACACAATTTAGCCGAGACTCGGCCCGATCTCAAAAATAGTCGCACAAGTAAAAAATCTGTTCAAAATGGGCCAAAAATCACACAGTGTATGCCCGCCTTAAGACGGCATGCTCCTCATTATCATTAAAGACCTGCCCTCTGTTTTCACCAGAGAGCAGATTTTTCATTTTTCATCTCAAACATCTTGTTCTAAGCTAAGGAAACTTAAGTTAAGGGGACAAATCAATATATAGTTTGTCATTTTCACTCAATTAGTCTTGTCAGCGTAGATCTTTTAATGCTGGTGTTTCAAATGACTAGGACATCAGTCAAGTTCTTTCTTTCATCACCTCACACAGATGACTAGATTAATTAACATAATCAATAACCCCAATGCATGTAAAGCTACAAGCTCGATCGAGGTTTCCTGCTTCCTTCACAGCAGGATGTCAGACATCTTTCTCTATTTGACTCCCTTGTTCTTCTGTCTCAAGTACGGCCTTTGTTCTCTTCTGTTTCCTGTTCTAAGAATCATTGTCTTCACCTCACTGTCTACACCCTGATACGATGCATTTACCAAATCTATTTTCCCAATAATGAATCTACACAGGCATTCAGGTGTACAGAATCTAACAGTCTTCACTTTACCTTACAGATTGTGATACAGTGAAAGGACAAAGGAGTGTGGACAAGAGCTTGTAATGCTAGTTAAAGAAGTTGAGGCTTCATCTTTGATCATATTTGTGAAGCAGTAGAGATTTGCAAATTATTTTCTCGACTCTACCATATTTCAATAATCTTCACATGAATGGGAAAAAAAAAAACTATTATTTGAAGAAGTTGCTGAATATTGAAGCATTTCTGTTCCTAATAATCACAAAAATTTGCAAGATCTCAGAAAGAGATAGGAAAACAGAAACAAGATGTTATTCCCATCATACCTCCTGCACAGATACTGGAAGGCTCTGCTGCCAAGATCTCAATACAAGACTTCTTCAGGATCTAGGAAAACAATGAGAAAAAATGTTAGATTTGAAAATAATTTGCCTCAAAAAGTGATGGATCTTTTTTTTGATTTTTTTATTAAAAAAAAAAAAAAAAGTACGAGATTTGCTGGACAAATTGCCATGCATGGTCTGGTTGTTACTGTAAACCAATTGGATTTATGAACATCTGTCAGTCTCATGTGAGCAGAAAGCAGCAGTTTTCACTTTGCCGTTAAGCAGCTCCAGATGACCATGGCTCAGCTGGCAGACGGGTCATCTTCTGATCGAGGGGTTGGGGGTTCGATCTCAGAACTGTCTGTGTTTCAAAGTGTCCTTGTGCAAGACGCTGAACCCTATGTGGCTCCCAGTGGTTGACTAGCACCAGAGGTGTGTGAATGGGTGAATGAGCAGATATTATGAAGCGCTTTAGGACTACCTTGGTAGGTATAAGTCAATTTACCATGACTGTAATCTAAGGTCTAAGTGTTGGAGTAAACCACCCAGTCTGGTACTGAGAGGTGCTTCTTTGATCAGTTTTGGCCTGATGAAAGTCAGGATGGACGGTCACAGCAGGTTTAACTCAGATCTTTATAGGTTGCAGAGCTTCCAGCAAAAAACAAATAAACACGACGTCTCCTACATGACATTTGTTAACAGACTGAACAGAAAGTCGATCAATCAAATAACACCGGAATAGATTGATGTGTGATATAAATGTTTTTCCTTTCTTCTGTTCTGATTTTAACTGGATTCGCTGGCGGTACAATCAGAACCTGTGCACAGGGATCTGATACACTTACTTTATCAATGACACTTTGCAGAGCCTCGAATCCATCGTTGACTGGGAACACATGGTCTTTACTATCAGCAATCTTAGCCAGCTGAAGAAATAATCATGTTCAATGTAACAACAATTGGCAGAATGACACTTTTTATATTCAAATCATCCATGAGGTCACTGTGTAGTCACCCAGATGTCAGCATAAACTAAAGTTTGATAGGTTTCAATGAGTTATGAATCTATAGGACTATGTAGAACAATCTTAATCTTGGGATTTTGGTACCAAAGATGTAGATCAAGTTATATTTAATTTCCTTGCACAATTTATTTTACTTTGATACTCCCATATATGACCTACTGTGTAGAACTCTGGGGAACCACTTTTAAGACCATAGTAAACTTTGTTTTATTGCAAAAAAAAAGGTTGTATGATTGATAAACAAAGCAGGATATTATGACCATACACATCCATTATTTGTTCAATTAAAACTTGTGAAATTTGAAGATATTGTTTATTATAAAATGACACAAAAATAAATGCTCTTTCAGAAGGCATTCAACAAAATCTCACTACAGACCTGCAAATACAGCCTATGAGATCAGTTTATGTTTATTTTACCAAAAGAAGGATTAGAAGTAAAACAAAGATGTCTGTCTGTTCTAGGGGTTAAATTGTGGAATGATGTTGATAAAGAAATAAAAATAAGTGACACACTATTTATTTTCAAAAAGAGCTGTAGAAATATGTTTGTGTTCTTTGTTAAATGTTGTATATAAAAGAAAGTACATGCATGTATATTATTATATATATTTTTGGCATTATTTGAAATATAGGCAACTCAAATGTACTTAAAAGAAAGTACATGCATGTATATTATTATATATATTTTTGGCATTATTTGAAATATAGGCAACTCAAATGTACTTGTTGAATGCTTGCATTTTTTTTGTGTATTATTGTGAAAGGTAACTTGAATGTTATGAATTATGTTGGGCTTAAAACCATTTTGCGTCAGCTGTTTCAGTTTTGTTATATATTATATACTGTATATATATATATATATATATATAATTTTTTTTTTTTTAAATATTTTTTTATATTGTGTTTGAATATTTTTTTGTTCAAATGAAACTGACAAACTGAACTGAACAATGAAATATATATGGCCACCTGAATACAAAGTAGTTCAGCAGCTGGTCATGGAAAATAGAAATAGTTTGAGCTAATGTAAAAGGTGCAGTCAATAAAACAGAGTTTAACTTGTGGTGAATTTATAAATCACTTCAGGACAGAAGTATTGGTCATCTCTGAACTCAGATTTTGTCCAAGCATTATATTTACAAAAATATGACTGATTTCACAGTGAATTTCTTATGTTTAGATTGAGTTTGATGGTGGAAAACACAAACCTGTGTCTCGTTGAAGTCCTTCACTCCCACACAGTAAACTGAAGCACCCAGACTTCTGGAACGATTGGCCTGTCAGTCAGGTAAGAACACAGAGCAGGATGGGGGTCAACACATGGGTTCATTTACACATCTGCGTTTCACCTTTTTCTTTAATACAGTGAATTAATAGTCAGTCTAGGTTTTAGACAATGTTGGGTCATTTATAGAAACGCTGCATTGATCAGCCAGCATTATGAGTGCAGGTGAGGTGAATAACTCTGATAACTCGTTTGTTTGTTTGGGACCAAGTGTTATCTACAACAATCAACAAATAACACACAAAACATCACCAGGTTTAGCTAAACGCTCATCGAATATCATAGAATACAATCTGTATCAATACATTTATAGCATCATATATATATATAGCCTTATTTTCCTGCCAATCTTAAATCTAACATGTATGAACAGTAAGTCAACAATAATGTGTTCTAAATACTTGTATTTTTTTTTGACATAACAATAATAAATGCCTCTGTGACTCTGAAAAAAGGAGAAAGCAGGTCAGAAAATGGATTGATGGATGGAATATTAAATGCTTATTTATGCTTATAAGTTATTGGTATATACTGTAAAGGTGCTTAACCAAAATAATAATATAAAATAATAATATAAGAAGATTAGCTTATTTTAAATTTATTTACATCCACAACCAAAATAAATGAGTTTGGCAAAAGAAAAAAAAAACATGATTGCTTGAACTGCAACAAAATTGCAGCTTATTTGGTGTTTTCTTGGTTTGCCCTTTCCAGATGTTATTAAAAAAATACTTAAAATGGTTAAGGAAAAAAAGGGTTTCACCAAAAATTCCCAGAAGTACCAAAATGAGATGCAGCTAAAGTTTACTTGGGAAGAAGAGGCTTTTGTGATTCGTTCCAACCGGCCTATTGGAGATGCTGAGGTTGTTAATAGTTCTAATGGTAAAAGCATACGTATATACTCTATGGGTGAGTTACTCATGTTGTAAACTAGAGGAGCTAACAAAGGTTCCTAGACTGCAGCACATCTTCACAGATCCACTGTCCATATACTGTACGTCACTTCAGGGCCTCAGAATGATCATCATTCATAATCTGATTTTATACGCATACAGTAATACCAGCCTTAGACCATCCACAGCTTATAGATGTTTACAAAGTACAGCAGTACCTGCTCCACTGATCAAAGCCTGAATCTTTCTCATGGTTTCATCTGGAACCCTGACTGACCTGAGGATGGAGCAGATAAATCACTACGTCTCTGTGTAGACCTTAAAAAGGCTGAATGTGTAAACCTGGCAGACGCTCTAAAGCCTTTTTTTTTTGCTCACAAGGATCAAAAGTGATGATGTATGAAATGTCAGAATTTCGATAGACTTCTCCACGGTTTGTGTTTAACATGTTTCTAATTCGTGCCAGGCATCCAGCATCTCTTTCTCTCTCACCTCTCTCTCAGCACTGTAGAAAAGGTCCTCGTGCAGCTCTCCGTCTGTCAGGGCTATGATGATGCTGGCTGTGCGATAATCTGCAGGAAGAAACAATTTAATTAAACCTGATGCTGCTTCACTCAATACAAAGCCAAACATATCTAAACATATTGTATTTCTGAAACACAGCAAACAGAAATTAATTTTACAGGAACTCCTTCACTGTCTCATATGATCAAATACTTGCCAGAGATATGGAAGTTATTTTGTGTTTTGGGTCCAGTGGAGTTGTATTGGTAGACATGTACCCAACCATAATATTAATACATGTGTAATTTGAATGCCTACATGTCCCAAAAAAGGAGCTAAATCCAACTGTACACAGTAAGTGTTAAATGTTCAGGAAGAAGTTAACATACTTTGTCCTGACTTAACTTTAACTTTAACCATTAATAAAGCCTGAGTTCATGCATAACTTAACAAAACAGCCCTCTTTGCCAGATATTACCATTCTTACCTCAAATTTTACAAAGATTGGTCAATTACGGTACAAAACTAAATGTGAATTTTTTTGAAATTTTGCAAGTGATGAGAGATGGAGACTTTTCCATTTTTGAAACTGATCCAGAATCAGTATATATATATATATATATATATATATATATATATATATCTCCCTTTCAAAATGTATTTATCTTTGGTTCAAGTTTTGTCAAAATCCATAAAGTACTTTTGACATAATCCTACTAACAGACAAAGAAACAAACAAACAAATGCCCCCTCATTTACAGAGGGAATAATTTGACAATAGAATGGATCTTGTGCTGTAAAAACCTAGAATACACACCTTTAGTGTTTCCATGATATATCTGCTCACTGGCCTGTAACGGAGAAGAAAGCTGAAGTGACACAGTGCAGTAAATAAAATACCTCCACCCTGTCTGTACAGAACAGTGCTTTGGTTCTCTGGGTTGAGTCTGTTTGTCCAGACGTGGAGCTTTAATGTGTGTGAGTTTGGAGTAGGACACCTTGGCTCCTCACCCTCAGGATGCCCTCATGCATGAAAGTGTCTCCCCCTGGAAGCACACCCTGGAGCTCCTTTAGACCCTGACGAATGCGTTCCCTGAGCAGAAACAACAAGATAATCCAGTGTCCATAACTGCAGGGTTTTATTATTTTGTTTTAAGAAAACAATGTGTAACAAATGAACACATTGACTGGCTGGCTAGAGCAGATGGGTAACACACTAACTGTAAAACCAAAGGACTGACGAGTTCAGACAACACTGGAGTCTGACTCAGTAGTAGAAGGTATTTTTAAAAGTTGATTTTAATTTAGCAGAATAACAGAAAAGAACATCTAATGTAAGCTGTTTTAATGGAGCTGTGCACCCACCTGTCCTCTGTCAGGCTCATCAGGATCTGTCCCCATGTGGAAAACACAATGAAAGACATCCGCAGCTGTGGGCTGCAGTAGGAAAAAAGATTAAAACACTGGTTTTTTTTTTCATCTTTTACATAAATTACATTTTATCTTACCTTATAAATTTGTCGGCTAGATGTTCAACAAAGTGGTAGATTTCAGTCCAGTGATTCTGCACACTGCCAGATCTGCAGGGAGATTCATTTATTCAATCTTAAGATATTTTTTTCCATGGCCTGTTGTAGTTTTTTCTCTATGTATAAAGGAATTAGATATACAAATGCAGCAGGACATTTGCTGCTGTTGTGTGTGTTGTGTGTGTCATGAAAATCATGACATATATTCGCAAACCTCCTTTGCTTTGTTTGGAATTTTGCTTTAAAAAACACTCTTAGAAGTGTGCGTGTGTGTGTTTGGCGTGGGGGGAGGGGGGCATTGGTGGCATTGTACTTAAACAGCAGTGTGCAGGTAAACATCACCATCAGTGGACAATGGAATATGCCCTTTTCCGATAGGAAAACAGAGTTTTTGTTCTGTGTAGTTTTACGACGGTTGGCAACCAGGGCGAGGAGCATTACCGCCCAGGAAAACAGAGTTTTATTACATGATTCCTTTTATATGATTGGTCTAAAGGGGAATTGTAAAACCTAGTACTAATTTGTTTAAGGAATGTCTTTGGGGTCATTTATATCAATCTTTAGCCTCAAACACATGTAACATCCTTTAAATGTGGACATCACCATTTTGAAGAGTTCACATATCATGTTGTCGACACAGCAGAATTACTCTTTGTATTTCTGCTCACATATAGAGGGTTTTCATGACGCATCATCAACCCAGAAGTCGCCATCTTGGCAATATTCAGCAGGTAAACAAAGCAAACTCGCACAAGCAAATCCTGAATTTTGAGAGGAAATAGTGAATTATTGCCGTGTTATTGGCAGTACAAATCGGTCAGACCGTGAAAAACATTTTGAGTTTTATAGACTTCCAAAACGTATAGCAGATCAGGGAGAACAATGTCAAAGATTATCAGAGAAAAGGAGGCGCATGTGGCTAGCAAAGCTAAACCAGGTTCTAAGAGGCAAAAATTTGAAAAACATCGGAATTTGTTTGGCCCCATTTCTTGTCAGGTAAGTGAATTTAAACTTTGATAGTGATAAGTGCTCTTTAATTTATAGTGTATATAAAAATGTAGACTGTGGTCTGTGGACTAATGCATATCAAACTGGAGGTTCTTGAAATAGAAAACTGTTGGCTAACATTACACCTTGGTTATTCATGATATCATACAGTTAAGGTTGGTTGATTAAAGACGTTATTGCATTGCTTACTTTGGCCCTCACAATACATCTGTCATTGATGACTTGATATGCAGCTCTCTCATTCATCCACACACCATCTGGTTATAGGCCTCCAAACTTGTATAACCTTGAAGGTATTCCGCTGTGTAGGGCTTGGCGAGAAAACCAGGTAGATGACAATATCAGAATACATGATAGACAGAAGACTCTCCGGGTCGTCATTGATCCAAGACGATGGAACCAACTCGTATGGATCTGCACCACCAATAAAGCGTAAGTTTGCCAAATATCGTGCCCTTTCCTGCGGACCAAGTCCTTCCCTGTATTCCTTTGCATCAATAACGCATTTTGAGGAGCTTTTCTGTGGTTTATCCATCGCAGCGTTTACCTCCGAGTGCCTCCAACGTCTAGTGTTTACATCTGAGTGGCGCCAAAATGGCAGCACATCTGTCCAGAACGTGGCGTCGGTGAAAACCCTCTAGTGAGTTTTTGGAGAAATAGCATTTCAATCAGACTTTTTTTGCCTTTATTTAGATGTCTTCCATGTCCTTGGACGTCATGACGTTGTTCCTATGAAGACCAAGAACCTTACCCGATTACCGAGAGTAGATTTTGACATTGCAATTACCGGGAAACTAGAAATCAGACTGTGATAATCACAGTTTGTTTACAGTGCTTTTTATTGCATATGCAGCTTCTAAATTGCCTCTGATTGTAACTAGTAAAGGTTGTGTATAATAGTCTTTCAGTTGAGCTGTGTTTATATTTTTGGGTTGAGTGTCTCTTTAATATCTCTGGGTGTACTTCAGTGTTGTTACAGTCTTTCCTGTAACCAGCTGTTTTCACAAAAGGGTCGGGGTGGAAGTTAATCACTTTGCACTCATTTCCCCTTTTCCCAATAAATTTAAAGTGCAGCTGTATTACTCGGTCTTTGAACTCAAACTACACAGAGAAGGCCACAACATTCTCTGTATGTGGCTCTTTTTGAAAAACACTCCTCACAATTGGATTTATTTTAAATAAACCGATTACCTCTGCAAATGGAATAACGGTTACACTTCTTTCTTGACATCAACATGGACACTGGCCAGCCTAAAGCTCCAAAAAATCATGCTCATAACTACTTACCCTTAATAACTTTTGTCAAATACTGTAGAAGCTTCTATTGTCAGGTCATGTCTAAAGTCCTTGTCTTTACTGAAGCACAGAAAGATCAACAGAGAGGAGTGTATCACCAAACATGTGCAAGACAAGCCCACCAGGAAACACTATATGGAACTAATGTGTTGACTCACACCTGACTAGAAAATGCCGCTCACTTTGTTGTTTTTTTTTCTTTTTTTGTTGTGTACACTAGTTAAAATCGCTACTCCTTTCTCATTTTTGAACGGATCGGGCTGAAATTTGGCGGGTATAATCTATGGTTGTGTACACATTAATGCTTTGAGGCTGATTTTCACTTTGAGGCCCAGGGGGGCCCCAAAAGAAGAAAAAAAAGAAAGTCGATTTCTCATTTATTTGCCAGTCAAATATTACGACGGTTGGTGGCACTGAATCATTGGGACATACCAATATATAAATGGGGCTCATTACCTCGTACGTGTCACGGGGCGCCCGGGGGGCCCCCATTTTTCAAATGACTACTCCTCCGTTAGTTCTCGTTAGATCGGAATGCTGTTTGGTATGAAAACTCCATGAATGAATATGATGAGACGCTCGGAGCCCACACACCCCCCCCATTTCCGGTAATTTCCAAATTTATGGGAACTTAGTCATGTGCTATAGGTACAGTGTTTCTCAAATGGGGGTACGTGTACACCTAGCCAGTGGTTCGCAGCCTTTACTTTTAAAGGAGCCATTTTATCTAATCTCACTTGGATTAAAGTCCTTCCAGAGCCGAAGAAAAATATCTTCTCAATGAAGAAAATAGTGTGTGTAACAGTCTATACAGTTAAAATTATATCAAATAATGTAATGTAAACAACATTTTTTTCGAGTTAATGTATTTGAAGGGCTAACAAAAAAACTTGAATTTGATAACACACGATTGTGTCGGTCAACACATTCTATAAATAAAATAATGAAAAATAAAATCTGTATTTTCTTCCAGAATTGTCATTTTGTTAGTTTAGTTAAATTACCAGGGATTTAAAACTTAAGCTTAACCACAAGTGCATGGAACGTTGATGGTGTGTAGAGGTTGCAGGAGATGGAGTAGGAAGGTGGCTGAGCTATTGCACAATGTGAGTTAATTTTAGGTTAACAAATTGTTTTTTTTGTCATAATTGTATTTGAAAGTAATGTCACTCATCATCAATACCCTTTATTATTCTAATATTTATTTTTAAAACTATAGAGAGCCATTGCAAGAGAGTGAAAGAGCCACATGAGGCTCCAGAGCTGCAGGTTGCCGACCCCTACCCTAGGGGTATGTGTACCCCTAGGGCACTACAGGGAGTACTTGAGAGAGAGGGGGGGATGGGAAAATAAACAAAGTGTCAGTATTGGTCCCACCCCAGGTGTGAGATGACCGGAAATAATAAAAACTATAAAAAATAAATCTATTCAGGAACCACTAAATCAGTGTTTTTCGGGACTGCATGTGGGGTCGCCTGAAATTTCTGAAAAATTGAAATAGACTTTTGAAATTCTTCTTTTTTTTTAATGAAGACGACACACAATCTTAAACAACTGCATGTCTAATTTCCCTTTGTGGAATATAAATCTAGTTCAACTATAATGCAGTAAAAATAAATAAATATCTGAGCTCAAACATGATCAAAAACTAAATCTAGAAAAAAATGTCTTTGGGGTCACCAGAAATTCTTGATATCAAAATAGGGTCACAATCTAAAAAAGGTTGGGAACCACTGCACTAAATTCATTCCATCATTATGCTCTATAGTTGTTTTAAATAGTTTTCTAAGCAACATGTTAAAGTCAGACAAAAGGGGGACTTTTGAGAAAAGTTTGAGAACCACTGACTTAAACAGTGGAACCACAGAGACATGATCTTAGCACATTCTTCAATAAAAGAGAAGAGTTTTAGGTAATGAGATGTTGTAACTGGTTATTGACATAGTTGGGAAACAGTGGAAAGCTGCAAAACAGGACAAACTCTGGCAAAGACAAAATATAAGTTATTTGTAGTTATTTAGGAGCAGTGAATATTTTTAATCAAAGTTGCTATTTTTTATTTTTATTTTTTTTTTCAAGGTTGAACAATCTCTGCTGTTTCTGGATGAAAAAGATGTCCCCCCCTGTCAAATGTTCAAAAATACATACTTTTCCAAAAAGAAACCCTGTATCATAATAAAAATAGCTACAGATAATACAGAGGGACATATCTGGCAGTGGGAGATGATTAACAATATTTTCAGAAACCACATTTTCAAAAGCGCTTTTATCTGAAATTCCATTTTTATAAAAGATGATGCATCATCTGACATGCAGTTTAGCACTGTCAAAAGGATGGCCACATGGTTGACTACATGGTTCTAAACAATGTAGCATAAAGTCATTACTGTAATATTCATGCATCATTGTTTTGCAAGTAATGGATGCATCTGTATTAACAGAAACTGTTCATGTCAGCAGTTAATAAAGCTTCAACCAATGTGTGTCAGGTAACTCACTTGTCCAAAACAAAGTAGAGATCAAAGCCCCCATAGCAGGAGGACATATGTCTCCTGTCCTGGTTTGGTGCAACTAGTCCAGCACTGGCATTAACCAGCACAGCTCCGAGCACCACAGGAAGCCAGGAGCGTCTACTCCAGACACAAGTCATTATTCCAACTACATTCAAACCAAGTGCTTAGGGAAAGTATCTTTAGTAGTCTTTTCTGCAGATTCTTCTTCAGTTTGCCATGGAGGTCTTCAGCTTTAAAACTCAGCCATCCAAAATGAGAAGAACCTTTGTTTGTCAGTGAATCCTATTGTTGTCATCAATAATCTAACATAACACAACGATCAGAAGAGTTCTGCAAGGTCCAACTATTGCTGATTTTTAGTAATCACTGAGGATGCCAGAGCTGGAAAGTCTCTCTCTCTCTCTCTCTCTCTCTCTCTCTCTGCCTCATCCTGCCTCCTTGTGGTGAAGAGATGCTCCTTTGATATTTAAACATGAAAGTAATGGATTAAAAGTACTCCCGTTACTGTAATTGACTTGCTTTTATGGGTATTTGTAGTTTTTTGAGTATATTTCTTAATCAGTCATTTCACTTTTTTTCAATGTAATGTATTACATTTCTACACCCAAATGTTACTGAGTAAATTATTTTTGTTTGTTTGTTTTAAAATGATCAACGGACATTGTGAAAAAAAATAAATAAATAAAAAATGAAATGACCAGGAAGCAATCAAATGCATCACATCATAGCCGACCAATCAGATTTAACGTATTAATGCAGGCATTGAATGCCAGGTATTTTCTTTGTTTTAGAGTTCATAAATGTAACTGTACTTAGAGTCTGAGAATTTTTATTTATTTTGAATTTCATTCTATGGTGTTATTTTTTTATTTAAAGTATTCTACATTTTGACAAACCTTTTATTTTATACAGACGCCTTTGTGGAAAATCAATTAATAAATTCTGATTATGCAAGATTTCCTCTTCCTTTTTAAGTTTATACATATTTACTGTCTGTATGCAAAGGAACCATTGCAAGATTTATTACCAAAAATAAATGTGGGGTGTGAAGATAACTCGCAACTTTTACTTTGAGTACTATTTAATTGAGCTACTTTTTACTTGTACTTGAATATTTTATGTACGACTTACAATTTCAATCAAGTAACAATTCTTCTACTTGAGTAGAATATATCAGTGCTCTTTACACCTACAGTATGTAAACATGATAATGCAGAACACCATGTCATGTCCCTTTCAACCAGTGAAATTTTATTAAAGATGTTTCAAGACATCTTCGTTCAATATTGTATATTTGACTGGATGTTGAGTGGTCTCTACCTCTCAGATCTCATTATATGGAACAGTTTTGGGCATTCGATCCATTGCTGAGCAGACTCTTGCATTAGCAAGCCGGATACTACAGCACAAGATAATTATATATACACAATATTAAAGCCTTCTGCAAAAACATTATAATATGTACCACAAAACACAATTTGAATGGTTTATTTCAGCCTTGCAGTGGGGATGATGGTGACACCAATAGTTCAAATGAAAAGGTTATCTGACAAATGATAATTTAAAAATAATAACAATAACAATCGTCATCATTTGTAGTCAAATACATTTTTTTCAAACCAAATATGTTATATCATAGTTCTGTGTATTTGCGCAGAATCCTGATTTCTCAATTATAACCTCTTGTAAATTGTGCACATATATAGCTTTATAATTAACAATATTGATCAATAATTAGTCCTATTTATACACTATTTCAAACATGCTATAAAACCTCCATTTTTCCTCCCTCGTCCTCGTGCACCTGCATTAAAACACTCCATAGATGTTGAGAGGCAGATGAACTGCAGTCACGTCCTGACGACTAATATAACATTAGTCTGTTTGAAGGCAAACCTCAGAGGGTGATTTCATTATTTACTTCCCCACAAATTCAAACACTGGACAGATAACAGATGGGTCACCCTTTTTGTGCACTATGTATTCACAAGCTTTTGAGTCTAGTTCTGCAACACAGTCCTCAGGAACATCGACTGGACGGGCAGCCCTGCAGTAACATTAGAGATAGTCAGCATTAGGATATTTAAAAAAAAAAAAAAACAATCATGTGTTTGTGAACTTTGTGCTTACAAACTGCAACATCCACTGCAGCTGCAATCATGGCATTGACTGTTTATCCATGAAGAACCAACAACATGCCATGTCCCATCAACAGAGTCCTTACAGTGGGTGGGGTTTTCCCCTGATGTAAAAATAAAGAATATGTATGAGTGTGCATGGAAGTGTGCGTACTGCGTGTATCATAATTACCTAACATTGGAGGAGGATTTTGATAGCAGAATCCATCAGTCAGTGTCACAGCAGCTGCCAACAGCACAACCACAGCACAGAAGTTCTTTACAGGAGAACAGATAGACATTTAGTGAGAAGTTACCTGTTAGTCACAGCATTTAAATGATGCATCCACTAAAGCATGTAGGGAACGTCATAACAAATGTTTATTCATTAGCTAACATTATTCTATTTACAAGATTTTAACCAAAATAAATAAATCTCACCATTGTGGATCAAATATCCTGGAGGAAGAGTCAGACAGATACCATGTTGTTTTCAGAAAGGTCAACTCCTTTTAAACTGCGAATGAGCCGTCACCTTTGGAATTAAACATGAGGGGGCGAAAAAACAAGGTGACTCACCTAACAGGCAAAGTTTGAGTCAACAACTCTAGGAGAGGTTAAAGGGCTAGAGTATTCTCCAGAAACATTTTCAATACATTTATTGATAGGACCTATACTACAAAGCTAGATTACCTCTTATTGTGCTAACTTCCAGGATTTAATCAGTGTGTGCTGCCCTACGAAGCTCGCTAACGTCTTACAGGGCTAAATCACCATGGTAACTACAGTGTCAGCAGCTTCCTGCCTGTGTTCTTTCTTTTTTGTAACAACAGTGTTGTTTTTGGTCTGAATTGTGGATTTTAATTATTCATAATTTTAAACTGAAGCTGAATACCTAACCTGGTCGGGACCAGGTTATGAAGTGGATCAAATCTGAGAGAGTATAAAAGCCAATCCCTCCTGTTACACTGTTAGTTTTCGCTGTCATCATAGTTTTGAATTCATTATATTTGTTCAAGATCACAAGCTGTTCTTCCATTGTAAAAAAGGTTGCACTGTCAGGTTTCTCCATTGTAGTGATTGGTCAGACGCTGAAATCTCCACCCCTTTTATGGAAGCGCTCACGTAGCCAGGCTGAAATCACTTGGCTTAAATTAGCGTGTTGTTATCGACCTTCGTAGGACAGCTTCTCTCTGACACAGAATGTTTGGTTAGGTGAAGCCCGCTAACGGAAAGATATCCCAGATATACTATGTTGTAAAGGCCCTAAAATTTTTGAGATAACTGAATGTTCATAAATACAAACAAACAACAAATTTGACAATTTTATACCAAAGTGGGCAATTTACACCTTTTTTTCTCCTTTATAAATTATGGGTCACACACATACCTTCTGACAGCAATGTATTTAATGTATGTATCATCAGTATATTATCATTAGAATGATATTGTCGCTTGTGTTGCTCAAAAACAACACAAATAGTTATCACTACACATTTCACAACAAACCTATATCTCCCACCTTCAAACACAACCTCATGTGGCCATCCATGAAAAAGCTACTTAACCTCCCACTTTTCTATAATAATACATACCTGTACTTCCTACGGGCACTGCACTAATACGGAATTAAAGCAGGTAAATAAAATCATGTAAAATCTACTATGTACTTTGCGTCACCAGTAGGCGCGCCATAAACAGGGTTGCCAGTTTGATCAAGACACCGTGAAAATTGTCTGTGTAGACAGCGCTCCTGAAAATAAGGGATGTCTGCTGTGATCTGGCAACCGAAGCCACACAACAAAAGGAAGTAAGGGTGCAACGCGTTCAATATTTTTGTAATATTACCACTGAGAATTAACGACAAATGCTTTATGAGTAAGGTGAACACCGCTTGTCCTGTGTTCTTTGGTCAAAATTACACTCACCCTACTGGAAACATGGACTAGATAACCTCGGAGCAGGTAGGAGGCTGAACGTGTTAAAAGCTCTCTTCGCACGCTAAGCTAACATTAGCATGCTAGGCCAAGTCACGGTGATATTTGTTTACTGAGCCTAAATACTGAGTTTTTCAGATGTGGGGTTTGACTAATTCAGTGCTATGTCAATGATTGTGCTGTCGAAGGCTAACTACATGTCCTATGTATGATTGCTTCATATTTATAGAAATGCGTATGATTGTTATTGCTGAAATGGGAGGCGTAACAATGTACATACAGATAGTTGAGTTTGCATAATTAGTTAACTTTACCTCCTAATCAGTTTAGATTTGGACCATATTACTACAATTTTAAAGATTAGCTGTTATCAGAGGTGTAAAGAATACTGATGTATCCAACTCAAGTTGAAGTACTGTGACTTGATTAAAATTGTACTGAAGTACAAGTAAGTCATACATAAAATACGAAAGTACAAGTAAAAAGTAGCTCAGTTAAATAGTACTCAAAGTAAAAGTTACTACTTACTTTCACCCCATAAATCTTGCCACAGTTCCTTTACATACAGTAAACATCTCATGTATAAACATAAAAAAGGAAGAGATGAGATCTTGCACAATTCAAACTTGTTTTGTTTTCCACAAAGGCATCTGTATGAAATAAGTCTTGTCAAAATGTACATTTAAAAGAAAGATAAAATATCACCAATAATTTCAATTCAAAATTTGAAAATATTGCCATGCTTTAATGATGACAAAGAATTGAGCATCCTTTTCAGTTTACCTCTTTCTAGTTGAAAATGTACCAACTTATAGTATACCAGTAGTATGGGCGCTTGGTCTCTTCATAGTCCTCTGTAGAATGCTGTCTGGCACTGTAACATATCTGCAGGATTAGCATAATTTTTGTGTGATTTGCTTGCAGTTGGTTTTGGTAATATATTTAGTTGTATCAATGCACATTAATATTTATAATATGTCTTACATATACCCTTACATTTGTGATTTTCATATCCCAGTACCCTGGACGCAAGACTTTTAATTCATCATTCATGATGATATTGATCATGAATGTTTAAAAATAATACATATTCAATTCCATAGAGAATCGACTTAAAACTTGGTCTGTGAATTATTCCTACCAGTGACTCTTTTCTTTGTTCAATCTTTCTTAAAGATAATGGTTATTTAATTTAGTTGAATTCAGTAATGTTGTGAATGTCAAGATTTATTATTATTGGGGAAATGTTTAGAGAGAATGATTGTTTTCCTTCAGTTAAAGCCGCCAGTTATTTGTTTCGACCAGCAGAGGGCGCTAGTAACGTAGTGTTTGGTTGGGATGCAGCTATTCTATGCAGTGAAGAAGATATGCTATGCGCTAGCAGACAGAGCTAATAGAAAAACGTGATTTACAGATATTCACGTAATATTACATATATTGTTTCTTTGCTAAAGGGGTAAGGAATAATTTATGAACATGTTTAAGAGTAGAAGACAGCCAGAAAAAGAGTAATAGGAGATTCCGCCCACCGCCTACGCTTCTGGACATCCCTGCTTGATGTTAAAGTAGTTTGATCAGATGCAGTGAAGTCTGCTTATTTTCTTATGTGGGGTTTGTTGTTTTTAAAAAACTAGTTTCTGGTTACACTGACTAATACTTCAAATCCAAACACTTCCTTTATTCTTTCATTTTCTAAGGCCAAAATGTTCATATAACATTGCATTTTTACATTCAGTGCTTTTAACAGATACGCTAAAGGAGATTGTATGATTGTAGCGCTGCAGCAGCATCTACAGGTTTTACATGGGTTTGTGCATGTGCAGGCAACCTTAACTACATGCATTTATAAACACAAACTTGAAATAATCAATAAAATCATGTTTGAAATGGCATCTGTTGTTTGTGGGAGTGACATAACTGGGGTCAGTCTTTGTTGATCATATCCACAGCTTGTTGTAAAGTTTGTATTCCAAGTTCGTCCCTTTACCTGAGCTGAGGTAGTAACAATAGTTTCTGATTTTTCTTCTATTATCAGGCTTGGGTGAATTTACATTAATTTTTACCTAGAAATTGCTTCAGCGTTAGCAGCAAATCTATGGCATTATTTCAATTTCATTAACTTTCAAATCATTCTCAACACAAAACATTGTTTCACCCACATCTGTTTTTGATAGTTAGTGATTGTAACATAATACATAGATTTGTGCCTGCCAGCTTTGTTCATTTTGCTTTAATGGCTTTTGGAATGACCTTGACTCTGTTTTTGAGGGACTTGATGAAGCCCCGGGCCACAGAAGTTGGAACAAGTTTTTTTTTTTTTTTTTGGTTTCTGGCTCTACAGAAGACATTATGATGAGTAAAAAGATCCTCGTGAAAAATCTGGAATTCTGTACTGACGTAGTTTATTGTTGGCAGCTAAATAAATCTTCAAGTTTTGGTTCTGTGACCATATCTGTTGTGCTTTTTTCCCCATTAGTTTGGTTCAAATCCACTGGTCACTGAGGTCTTCTTAAGTGCTTTTGGGACTCGCTAAGACAATGCATCGTGGTGGGGAAAAGGACTTCCAGTCATCGGCAAGAAAGATGGGAACTTCCTTGCTTTTTCAGCTGGCAGCCCATGAGAGAGAACTTGATTTGGTATTTCTGGACCATAGCTATGCCAAACCCTGGAATGCCCATCCAGATGCCAGCAGTGCTCGACCTACAAGGACATTGTTCATCTCTTCTCACCGCCAACCTGAAGGCTCGACGTGAGGTTCTTTTTAGTATTTTAGAAGGCCATTTTCACATGAATCTTTTATTCATTTTCTTGTTTTTTATTTTTTTGGTTTGATTTGCAGAGAGACGTCTGAATCTGTAATAGATGTGGAAACAGTCACTCCGATACCTAACCCTTTTTATGATAACCAGAAGGCTCTTAGTGTGATGAAAGAGTGCGAGCGACATGTCTTGTTTGCTCGCACGATTGCTGAGAATCCTCCACCTCCAGATGACTGGGAGGAACATGTAAACAAGTGCGTGGGAACCACAAATATTTACATTTACTCATCAACTTCTCTAAGCAAATATACAGTATTACACTCTGTTAATAGATTGAGATAATAGACTTTTTGGGGGGTTTTTCTTCTTGTTTTACAGAAGTGGCTGGTCATCGGCTCAGAATAAATTGTTCAACAAAGTCCTGAAAGCTCTGGTGTCTGAACGGCTCGCCCGTCTGGCCAACGAAAATGTAGGTTTTTTTTTAAATGTAGCGAGTTGTAAGTAGTCAGTAGTAAGCCTGTTCAAGGCCTACAAACCTCTGTACTGTTGTTCTGTCCAGGCTTGAATTTTAGATTTGCGTTGCAGCCAATAATTTATTATATAAGATTTCTAGCAGTCTAATCTTCTTTCCTTTAAACTTCAATAACGTGTCCTTTGTAATCTTCTTTCTTGCAGGCTTCAAATGAGCCGATTTTGCGGCGTATTGCTGTAAACAAATGTGCAAGAAGGGTGCGTTTTGCACTGGCCAGTGTGAACTGGGACACAAAGCTAACTCAATGGTTGCACTGTACTCTGATTGAGTCTTTAAGCCTAGCCATGCTTGCTGCTTACTTGGACGTGCTGCAGACACTCAAAAGCAAGGTATTTTTTTTATCAAAGGAAAACGGAGTGCCAGTTTTCGGTTGTATCTGTTGATTTTAAATCAATTTTATCTCCTATTTGCATCCTTCTAGCTGCCTTCATTAATTGACCGAATGTTGCTGTCATCGGCAAAGACTGGCGCTCCGAGTGCAGAAGCTCTTTCCTTGCTACTGAAACGGCCATGGGATCCTGCTGTGGGAGTTTTGTCTCAAAACAAACTGGTAAATCTATCTACCACATCTAGTCAGATTCTTAAATAAACTTTTATTCTGTACTTTGTTTTTTCATTATATTTCAGTAGTAAGTCACCTTATGCTTGCTTCTTCATACGTTGCAGAGCAAACTTTCTGGATCACCTCTCATTCTTATCGCACCATCCAGCCCAACTAATCTCACCCTCTCTACCTCGAGGCGAATGAAAATCTGGCAGTCGCAGCTTTCCTGTTTAGGAAAGGTGGGATGCTCAGTTTGGTTGAAACTTCAGACAGTGTGAAGAAAATATTTTTGTTCGTTCTTTAACCTATTTTGTATGTCTTAGGTCATCCCAGTGCACACGCACGTCAACAGTGGTGCTAATGTCAGCATTACACAGTGTCTGGAACACATGTTGGGCACCGTTAGGGCAAAGGTCATGGAGGTAGGTCAAGTTTGTTTCTTTGGCTTTAGTCCTGCCATTTAATCTGATGTTACCTAACTTTTACATACAGCACTTAATCATTGTGTTTAGAAGCAGGACTCTGCAGAAAGGAGATGACTAATTTAACAAGCAGTTTGAGACCTCTTAAACCCTCAGATGTTTATCCATGTGACCATCAGTGTGATGAGAGAAATTGATTCACTGCTATCAGTGTATGATCACTGTACCTGCTGTGATGTGTTGTGCATAGGGGTGTAACGATACACAAAAATCACGGTTTGATACGTACCCCGGTTTTGGTTCATTTTCGGTACAGTATGGAACAAAATGTATGTATTTAACATTATACAGAATATGAAAATAAAGTTAAAAAAAATACAATACTATTGTAAAGTGCTGCCTGTTAATAATATTCTCAAACAAAAAATACATTAAATATTATAGAAATAAGCTCACAGCTTGTTAACAGCTTTTAACAAACAAAAAATACAGCACAGTTCCAGCATGAAGCCCTTGATTTAGACCTTCATATTTTTGGCCAGAAAAATTTACTTGTCCACATTGTCTGCAGTAAGTGCAGATCTGCTGGCAGTTACAAATGCAAAACATAAATTTGCTTGTTCATTCAAAACTTTAGTAAACCACCAATGTATTTAACATTATACAGAATATGAAAATAAAGTTAAAAAAAAAAAATACTATACTGTTGTAAAGTGCTGCCTGGTAATAATAATATTCTCAAACAAAAAAATACATAAAATATTATAAAAATAAGCTCCTCACAGCTTGCTAACAGCTTTTATCCGTTGCAATAAAGACTCTGATGGCAGTTGTTATAGCTTTGGTCTGATCTGAATTGCTTGGCAGAGGCTGCTTGAATGCCGAAGTCAGCTGCGTTTGCACTAAGGACGTTTTCTTTCTTGTCGCAGTGATATTCGCACTTGGATGGTGCCGTTTCAAGTGAGTTAGCATGTTCGTTGTGTTCCCGGTAAAATACCCAATCTCAGTTGAACAATGTCGGCACACTGCCGTCGTTTTATCCACTGGTCTTTCTTCGTTGCAGTATTTCACCCGGAAGCCGAAGTGTTCCTAAGCAGGACACTTTAGCGACAGGGGAGGGTCCTCCAGCTCTGGTTTCTCGCTAGCATTAGCCATGACATACGGGCTGCACATGTAGCTGCATGCGGACGTAAAGACACGCAACTTCCGTTCCGGGAACTCACCCATGCACAACCCTGTACCCGAACCTAACGTCCTGTACCGAAATGGTTCCAATACAAATACATGTATTGTTACACCCTTAGTTGTCACAGATGTTTCTGGTGTGCATCTGTATTCATTGTGTTATTAATGTGATCATCAGGTTCACAGTCACTTCCCCCACAAACCCATCATCCTGGTTGGCTGGAACGCTGGAGCTCTTATTGCCTGTCATGTAAGGTTACATGCTTTTTACAATCTAAAGAAAACTGGTTGTGGTGTTATTATTAATAGTGGTGCTGCCATTGTTTGTAAGCATTTATTTCTTTTTTTAGGTGTCTCTTATGGAGTATCTGACTGCTGTTGTGTGTCTCGGTTTCCCTCTGTTGTCAGTCAACGGTCCCAGAGGGGTAAGAATTGAAGCATTATCCTAAATCAAGGAGCTTTATTTGCAACAGGTTTTTTTTTTTTTTTTGAAGAGAACTAGTTGCTATTTAACGCCGCTGAATTCTTGTTCCTTTCCTGCAGGATGTGGACGATCCACTGCTTGACATGAAAACCCCGGTGTTGTTTGTGGTTGGTCAGAACGCCATGCAGTGCAGCACAGAGAGCATGGAGGAGTTCAGAGAGAAGTTGAGGGCTGACAACAGTATGCTGGTGGTTGGAGGAGCCGATGACAACCTCAGGTCAGCCACACAGACCACATCATGTAGTGAGTGCGGTGTGCACTTTAACGTTAACCGAGACAAATTCCGTCTTCATGCACAGAATCGATTCTGCAAAAATGAAAACAGAGGGACTGACACAATCTATGGTGGACCGCTGCATCCAGGTCAGTCTCTGTTCAGTTTTAACTTCTTTGTTCAGTTGTTTCTTTTTGATACTTGTCTATAAACGTACCTTTGTTGATAAAATCAAATGCAAGAAAGCATCAATGTTAGTTGTTGTTCTTTTCCCGTGCTGTTCTCACATCTTTCTTAGGATACATCTTTCTCTTTTTGTCCTGATTTATTTTGAATATTATTGTTTCTCTTTTTTGTTTAGGATGAGATTGCAGACTTCCTGTCAGGTGTCCTTCAGCGTGCGGAGAGCCACAGTCATGGTTCAAGTGAAATGAGAGACTTGGACACAGAAAAAAAGAAGAGGCCTCGGAGGGAGCTTCCTTTTGACATCGACAGAGGACGTCCTTCCTCTCCTGCTCTCCGACTCCCCATCTCACCTTCATGTTCAGAGGTTAGACATTTTATCTACTCTGAAGCACCTGTGAGACTGCAGCTGGGTATTAGTGCATTGTGGGAGTAATCAATGTATTCATTCATATTTTATGAACATTTGAGTCCCATTGTGACCCACATTAGGACATCACATAAAACAGGGTGCTTTGCTGATGATTACTTCTTTAAAAAAAAGAAAAAATCTTCACTTATAATTTTACTCTGTTTGAAGAGATCTTAAATCTAAAAATTGTTTCAAAGGTAGGATAGGAGATTTTTTCCAGATACACTTTTTGATTTTTTGGTGTAATTTTTCTTTATGTCCTGACAGAAATTAAGATCTTATGTGCTCTGACGAAGGAATGAAGAAAATACGTCTTTTGTTGCAGCTGTAAACCTGTAATAACTTCCACAAATGAAAAAAGATGATGATTTTTTTTTTTTAACCAATCACGTCTCTCTGCTCGTTCTCGACCCCTTGCGTGCACAAGCCCACACTCAAAGTGCGACTTAAAACTACGTTTTTAGTCACTTTTTTTAACATGTATGATGATAAAGTTTAGTGTTTACTTAATGCTGAATGAGACAAGAGTTTTTACACAATACAAGCAACGAGCTGAGGTCCGCTTCTTTAGCACCAGTGCTTTTGCGTGTGAGCACAGAGCGGAGGGGTGAGGGGGGTAAACATACAACAAAATCCAGTATTTACTTTGGTGATATATTGATGTTGTGCTTGCATGAATTTGCTTGCCTTTCTTGATATCTACCCAACACAACTAAAAAAAAATTGTATTTTGCTACTTGTGCTGTTACTATTCGTTTTTGTTTGTTTAGTCATACTTTTCCTCCTGTTTAAATCACATAATATAACTTGCTTGTCCTCTCTGACTGACACTGTTGACTCTTTTGTCTTTTTCACATGGTATTAGGATCTCTCCAGTGTCTACAGCAGTCCCACATCAAGTCCAAAACCAAAGACATCTGGCCTGTCTCCAGCTCAGAAGTCCAGCCTGATCACTGCTACACAACTACTGAAGACACACATGCAGCGGTCTGGCACAGTGCTCTCTCACAAGCAGGCTCAAGGTTAGTCTAGAATCAGACTCAACTATAGAAGACTTAAGGACGCACCTGTGAGAACCACAAATGCACAGTTGTCCCTGTGTGTAAACCAACAGCACCCATTTCCTTCTTATCTGTTTATTTAAATATTTAACAATAAGTGGTACAGCTGACTTTTTACAGACGTTGTAGTCATCTGCTGGGTCAAGACAGGGTGTGACTGAGATGCTTTCCCATCATCTTGTCTTTTGTCTTCTTGCAATCTTCTTTCTGGCCTTTGTTTCTAATTCGTTCCAGCTCAGTTTGCTGCCTTTATGAAACAAAACATGCTTGTGAGGAAAAACCTTCCTCCTGGCAGTCCTCCTTGTATTTTTGGTAAGTGTCTATCCCTCTTTCCCTCTCTCTTTCTTCTTTTCTTTTCAATTTCCTACCTTCATTTCTACTTGCATTTCAGATTATCAGAGTTTCATGATTTATTACTTATTGTTGCCTGAATATATATTTAATTTTGTACTAAATGCCATCCCATTACATACTGATGACCCTCCTATAAGAAGATTTTCACATGTTAAAGGCAATTTGCTTCTGTGTGTTTGCCTGTGTGCTGCAGTGCCAGTAACTAGCGATCAAATGGAGGGTTTGGACAGAGATGACTTGCGAACCC
This sequence comes from Gouania willdenowi, assembly GCF_900634775.1. Lineage (NCBI taxonomy): Eukaryota > Metazoa > Chordata > Actinopteri > Blenniiformes > Gobiesocidae > Gouania > Gouania willdenowi. Next base: position 21,691,466 of record NC_041052.1, read on the forward strand.
AGGGGAAGAGGAGACAGACGCCAAGTCCGACCCCCAGCAAAGCATCCAAAAGAGCAAAGATCAAAGTTACTATCGTTTCCCAAGGAGAGTCGGCAGCGGGCGCCATTAACCCTGCACATGAAGGTACGTACACTTTTGCATTAAAGTTGATATCTTAAGTTAAAATTAGTGATGGGACTGGATTATAGAAAAAAATCTTATTAATTAGAGACTTTGTAACTAACTAATCTTGATTAATCTAAATTAATCGCCTCACAATATTTGACATGAGAAGCAACATTTTTCAATTTAAATGGATTTTGGTATATTTCATGTTCGTGCTTTACTTTTCTTTTTGTAAGCTTTGTAAAACAAATGTGTTTCTTTGAATTAAAATGAAATACAGCACTTAGTACAGAGCATTCCAGAGAAGTGGAAACAATACAAAATAGTTAGAACATCCGTGGAATGAAATTTACAGACCAACTTATGAATCTGATGAATTTTGTTTGAAATTGTCTTTCTGCATAGCAGTTCATAATTTGGTAACTTGGGTCAGGCAATGCTATCTGTAGCATCGCTTCAAGTCCCGCCCACATCCTCTACCACCAAGAGTGGTCGACTATCCTCTACAATCATTTGTCCAGTTTGTTTGTTTAATTGTCAGTTGTGGACTTATTCATTTTGGCTCTGAACCCTGTCATCTTGTTGGGTGTGGATCGGCGACTCTGCCTGCTAGGACTAGGACCGCTGTCCTTTCTAGCTGCTACACGTTTAGCATTGAGGTGGAAAACAAAAGCTCTGCTGGAAGGCTGGAGGTGGAAGAGCTGTGGTGATCTGCAAACTCTTTCTTGCACAATTTGCCCACAACTGGGCTTTTGTTTTCCATCCGGTGTTTTTTTTTTGTTGTTTTTTACACAAAAATTAACACCCACGAAGCTTAGCCTCAGGTTCTCCGGTTTTTTGTATTATAGTCTGTGCTTCAGTATTATGGGATACCAGGAACTCTTGTAATGAGAGAGGTTCCCTGCTGCTTGGAGCGCAAAAAAAAAGTGATTTAATTTTTGTTAGTGCGTTATTTTTCAGTAATTAATTAATTGCAATTAAAATGGTAAAATCCCAGCCCTAGTTAAAATACATACTCCTAGTGTTTCAGATATGTACATATGTGAAGGTTAGTTTGTTGTACAGCACCAGTCAAAAGTTTGGACACACTTTCACATTGAATTCAGTGGGTAGTGTATAGCATAAAAAACTCAAAGCTTACCTGATGATTGTGTACAGTGTGTCCTAATAATTTAGTTAGTGGTATTAGTTAGTGGTTTCTCTCTTTATCTCTCAACCTTAGTTTTATGTTGACATTTCACATGAATAATGACCTTGTATTGATTCATGGCTCAGAGCTGTATCTTTGAGACCATTGCTTCCTTTAGTAAGGAATATTCTCATGCTCTGGTGCTTCTCTGCAGCCCCTGGGAAACCTCTAACTGTGACAATGGGACAGGCGTTGGCCGGGGCTAAGGAGCTCTCTGGACTTCTTACAGGCCAACGGTAAGCATGAGTACAGAACACATCAGCCTACTAAACAAACTCTGGTCCAGCTCTAACCATGCGCACACCTACGTTCATCTTTCTCATCCTACGGTATAAGATCATGCCTGGTACTAAGCAGATAATTTTTGATAATCCTGTAGTTTGGGAGTGGAGTTGTGGCCTAACAGCACTTGCTGGGGGAGCTCCTGAGTAGCCTGGTGGTTATGTGTGTCACTGCAGGTCTGGTAGTGTCTCTGAGGTGTCTGGTGCCCTGTCCCCAGGCTCCAGCTCATTCAGCGTACAGCCTTGCATGGTGTCAGGGTCCTCCACAGCAGCCCACGTACAAGCTCCAGCTACTGCCCAAGGTATCTCTGTCCTGTCCTGCCTTGCACTTCTATTTGCGCTCTTTGCTTTAAATCTCAGCGCATTACACTTGGCATACATTCAACTCTGACAGCTATAGGGCAGTTGAACCATAGACATGGGTTGGTAACTGTGTGAGGACACCAGATTTTTAGCAAATGTAGATCTTGCTTGCTTCTTTGCACGATTGCTTGGTATACCTGACCCTCATGTATCTCTTTGTACCTCTGTGTGAATTTGGTAATATTTGTCTGGTAATGATTTCAAGCAAGCCTCTGTTTCTCTGAGCGGGCGTTTGATTTATGTGTGCAGCGGCCTCCGCCAGCAGTCTGCTACACGGCCTAAGTTTCAGTCTCCAGGAGATCGTCACCAAAGCTCCTAACCTGCCGACTGCAGCAGCCAGCAATGGCAGCACCCAGGTAACCTCTGCTGTCATAAATTTGCAGAAAACTGTAGGTTAATGGGCGACCATGGCTCAGAGGTAGAGTGGGTCGTCCAATAACCGAAGGGTTTTTGATTCAAATCCCGCTCTACCCAAGTCATTATCGTTGTGTCTTGAAGCAAGGCACTTTACCCACATTGCCTTGTATGAATGGGTATGAATTGTGCATGAAAGTTGGTGGTGGTCTGAGGAGCCGTAGGCGCGAAATGGCAGCCACGCTTCAGTCAGTATCCGCAGCTATGGCTACATTTTAACTTACCTCCGCCGGTATGACTGGTGTGAATGAATAATGGTTTATGTACACGCATTGAGTTTCCATGAAAAAAGCAGTAAATAAATCCAAGCCATTATTACCTCCGCCAAGCGCGAAGCATAGAAGCACTGCAAAGCGCAAGATTATGTTTTGCACTCCGTTTATCTGTCTGTTAGCAAGATAAGTTGAAAAGTATGAATGGATTTGGATTAAATTTTCAGGAAAATTGATAAATGGGACGATTAGATTTTGGTGATGTTCTGGCTGTTGATGATGTCATCAGTCCTGTGGATGTTAAAATTGTCAAAAAATTTTCAGGCAATGCCTCATGCATGTTCTGCTGAGTCAGCTTTTGGTGATGTTCTGAATTACCAAAAAATAGAAAATACCACTTGTGGAAATCACAATCTGGGTGGATGTGAGTTGTGCCTGAGCCTGCTCCTTTTAGTGTGGTGGCTTATGGGTAATGTAGTAGTGGTAGGGAAGTGCATTGTGTGTACGTCCTGCCCTGTACTCGTGCTGTACTCTTTACGTGTTTGTGACAAATCTTGAAAAGAATAAATGTGTCACCATTTAAATAAAATAGTGCACTGTGGTTTAATAAATCACTTGGCAGAGGTCTGCCCTCTCTGAGTGCTTTTTTTAAATTCTTATTATAATGATGTCGTTATGAATTAAAGTGTACTCACAAGAACTGATGCTTAAGTTTATATAAGAAATAGTTTGACATTTTTCTTTTCTAAACAGGACGGTGCTTGTAGTTGACTTGTTAAGGAGTGTAAAGAATAAGGATGAAAATAACAGCAAAACAATAAACAATAGCTAAAAGATTAAGAGAATCATGTTGCCTCTTAGAAAGCATTTTGGCGTGGCACATTATGTTGGAGAAATTAAGATGGTTTGACAAGAGCCAAATTGTTGTAGTGTGAATCAAAATAAGTCCAGTTTATTTTGTAAATTTGTATGTACCGTAATTTCCGGATTATAAGCCGCTACTTTTTTTTTCACGTTTTGAACCCTGCGGCTTAAACAATGACGTGGCTAATTTGTTGTCAGAGAGAGAGACAGGGCGCTGCAGCAGAAGGATGAAGTAAAAGTCAGCCAGTTTGTAATAGTAGCATAACGACATGAAGTTACCAAATCACCATGTTGGATTTGTTCAGAAGCGAGCGCGTCCGTATCTTGACTCAGAGTCAGACTCGCTGTGATTGCTCTGCGGTAGTTCACGGTAAGAAGAGCGGACGAAGCGGTGTATCAGTCTGGTTCCAGTAAAGAGTGACCATAAAAAGCTGTAAATGGACTGATATGTAGACGTGGGGCAGTGAGGAGGAGACTTCATGTAGTGAAGGAAACTTATCAGTTGAAACACAGACAATTCCGTGAAATCTAACTTGAGTATAGTAGCCCGCCTACCTGCCCGTTCTGATTGACTGAGTTGTCTGAAGGGCACCCTCATCAGCCAATAGAGTGCGGCTAATGTTAGGCTGCGGCATTTGTGTGGATTTTTGTTTGAAAATTGCCAAATTATTGTAATGTGGCCAATAATATATATATATAGCCCGGAAATTACGGTATGTATGCTAGTGATAGTAGACCGATATGGATTTTTTAGGGCCGATACCGATTTTTTTTCCATCAGCCTTAGCCAATGACTGATACGGACTGCTGATTTTCTTGAACCAATATTTGGAGCCTATACTACTTTTGCTCCCTCAATTTACATCACGAAAGTTGCACATTGATGATAACAAATGGTATGAGTCTCAATTTTTTTAAAAAGAAACATTTATTGAAATGAACAAAGGTGATGTAGAACAAAAAGAAGAACAAGTAAAAAATATTTCTCCTCTCTGTAAATAATGCGGATCGGTGAACGCAGCAGCTCGCATCGGCCGATGCCAGTACACGTAAAAAAACGCAAAAAACGTCTGATAATGTATCGGTCTGTCTCTAATGTATGCAAACATGAGCCTTTCTAAAGCCTAGTTTTGTCTTGGCTTTGTAACCCCTATAAAAAATGCTTCAAGATTGGCTTTAAAAACACTACAGCCAATTTGAGGTTTTCACCTCTAATCTCTGAAATTCACAAAGCAGTTAGTCATCCATTGGAGTCACATCCTCAATTCATAAGGCTTAAACTTTCAGGTTAAAAGTGCTTTTTACTGTCATGGATATCCACTTTTGCTTTTGTGCAGTTTTTGCAAAAACCCTAAATGATTTGTTTTGTCTTCTCCTCCAACCTTAGGTGGTTTGTGGGAAGCCCCAGGGTCCGGTCCTGAGCTCGGCCCCTACAAGCAGCACTCTGCTCCGAGCAGTTCCTTTGGTCACCACTGGAGGTGTGGCGAAAACCACAGCCATCCACCAACTGCTCACCAATGGCGGACTGGCCAAGCTGGCCAGCAGCTTGCCCAGCTTGGCGCACATAACCAATCAGACTGCCGGTATGTCCCGAGTCCCCAAAACACGACGACCACGTTGAAAACCCAGGGTTCATTCCTCCTCTGTTGTGGAAACAGTAGTTAAGGATGCTTGGAGACACATTAGATGGAAACCTGTGCAGCATCTCAAGGAAGATCAGTGGCATTAAGTGTGTGTGGGTTTTATGTTTTATGTGTTCAAAAGGACATGTTTATTTTAAGTGTTAGGTCCTGTTTTTGTTCAAATCCTGTTATTACAGAAAACGTGCAAATGGAAAACATGTGAATCATCAAAACCTGAGTTTGCGGAAATCAAGTTTAAAGTGATGTTGACAAATAACCAAGCATTCAGTCCTCACTGATTTCTCTGATTCGGTCACAGCTTTCATTACATGCTTGTGGTCTTATTTGTTTTTTCATGTGTAACATTTTGTAAGTGTGCCCATTGGATCTTCTACCGGTAGTATTCATGAAAGAAAAACTCCAAACTGTGTGAGACTGAGAACATTTAGAAATGCGTCAGCTAATGTTGTTACAATAAAGACTGGACTGACTCATGTTTTCATTGTTCATTGTGTTTTATTTTGGATTTCTGTCTCTGATCCTTCACCCCATTCTTCATTAAACACCCTGTGATCACTTGATTCTGTTACATATGCACCACAAAAGTCACTCTGATGGCTTCTTCCTCAAAGTATGTGTGACTGAAAGGGATTAGCAGGGTTAGCTTGTTCTTTCTGAGCATTCTTTGTTTTCATTCTTTGTTGTCGGCAGGACAAAAAGCTCCCACCTCAATAACGGTGACACTGCGAGGAGCTCAAAGTAGAGCAGGACCTCACAGCCAAAGTGCTGAGGCTTCCACAGCGGCTGGTTTGCATGAGCCCAAGGTGCGTCTCGTGAATGTGTCAAACACATTTCTAAGAAAGACTGCTTTAAAACCATTCACCTTAACTTGTCTAATCATATTAATGAAAAGTATTAGCATGACAGCAGCTTTTTATTTCAGGCTTATGGCTTTGTGCATACACAATACAATAAATACAAGAAAAAGTGCTAAACTTTAGTCTACCATTGTCTGTTTTTTATGATGCAAACAATATAATGCTAATCAGACAACAGCTTGTCTTCAAACATGTCTTTCTGTCTTCACTCTGATGGCAAAATGTAACCGGATATTGTAACTGAAGAAAGTTTGTGCAAATTAAAGTTCACGTCAATCACGCTTAAGAGCTAAACCAGTGAAGGTCAAACATTTAATTACCCTTTAGAATTCAATATAAGAGCTTTTTCTTTAATTAAACACCCTGCGCTGTGAGATAATTGATCATCTGTCTGCCCTTTTACAGCAGTGAACATCTCGTGCGTGGGTTTCCATGTGTTCCCACTCCTGACGTGACTTGGTGCTGCCACAGAGCCGCAGGAGGATTAGGAAACTGTTAAAAAGGCGCCGTCTTCCTCCTGTTGAGACGACGTGAAAAGGCCAGCCAGTGTTTGCCAGCTGGGACTGAGCTCTTTCCAGTTCTACTGATTCTCCACACACTGTAGTTAGTGCTTGTCATGTCACACTTCTGCTCCAAAACACTGATGGGCAAAGTTTGATATTAAAATGATATTTGGCTTGACCACAAATCAATAACTGAGGTTTTAACCGTCCTATTATCCTCAAATATGACTAAAACATTTTACCCTTGGGGTCAATCTGATCCCAAGGTAATTTCTCTCCAGAAAATGATTTGATATGACTTTGTTAAATTCATGAATAACCCCTTGACCAAACTTTTAAATTAGAATTAATTTATCTTGAATTTCATCCAAATTTTTCCAAATTTACTAACATTATTGACCACGAGAGTGTGAACCCTATTGATTGTGGTGATAATATGAGAGTTGGTGTATTTTGGAACTCTTTTGTCGAAATTTTTTCGAATTTGGGGTGTACATTCATGACTCTCACAGAATGAACCATACTGATTGATGTTGGTGACACCCCCCCTCCTTATAAACATGTATTTACTTATTTTTATCTAATTTTTGTAACATATTTGTGGTTATTCATTATAAAGTTCTCTGACACATTCTCCTCTACATAACTTACACTGTGAAAGAGCTGTTCCAAAATTGAGGATATTTCCCCCCGTCCCCCCATGTCATGTATTAACTCTGCAGCTTCAGGTGTGGGGATGTACGGTCACACAGCTAAAACAGCTTGGGGTCAAATTGACCACAGAGCAACACCAATGCATGCAGAACATTGAAAAAATATCATGACAATTTTATGCTTTATCAATTGTACCATCAAATTAGGAAAAAAGCCGTGAAATATGAAACAAAAAATAAAGTCAACTATTATTTTAGGATTGATGAGCATTGAATGGGGTCAAATTGACCTCAAGGATAATAGGAGGGTTAAGCAGAATCTGCAGTTCAACTGTTAATGCAGACCTTAATTATATATCTCATTGTAACATCTAACATTTACATTACAATGTATAAACTAAGTAGCAATGACTCGTTCTTTGCTATATCTCACATTTTATTACTGCCCTATATATCTATGTATGCTCAACATGAGTTTGTGTTTATTTCTGAACATGTCTTTATACAAACTACACATGAAGACAAACCTCTGATAGTAAAAGATAAGTCACTGTACTCAGTGATGCTCGTGTTTGTTTGACTTTGTAATTGTTTTCTAAATCCTTAGTAATTACTCTCCATAAGGTTTCAGAACCATCATCATTACCTAACAGCTATTTCCACTAGTATCCTTAGCTATGCTTTCTAACCTGCTCCACAGTGCAGCGTTATCCTCCTAATGCACAGCCTCATTACGCTGCTGTTCAGTCCTTTTGTTCATAATAAACACATCTGCCTGAAGCATTTGCGTTGCTTAATTAATTTTTTTAATGACAATCCTCTCCAAATTTGCTGCAGCTTAGAAACTTTTCTTCAAAACAGAAGCTTACTGTTTTGCATTTAGGTTTCCCCTCTTTTTACTGCTGCAGTATGAAAACAACTGTATCTACACATCAATGCATACATCAACATTCAGATAAAATAAGGCTTGAATACATCCGGCAAAAAGGCATATGGCCACTGTCTAGGGTAGATGTTTACATTATTTCCTCAGCAAAATGTGATCATGAACTTAATTCCAGGAGGAGAATATACACTGTAATAAACTTTTAAATGTGCATGTGCAGTGTTTAATATTCAGAAAATAAGATTATTGCAATTCTGCACTAAAATGTTCAAAGTATTCAAGCAGTGTTGTGATTTAGAGTCTTGTTTGTCATTTGTGTACAAAATGATAAACACAGAGTGTTAAAGCACGCTCAGCCACAAAAAGAAGAAGGCAAGGCAAATGTAATTGTACAGCACATTTCATACACAAGGCAATTCAATGTGCTTTACATGATCAAAAAGTGATTCAACAGCCTAAAAATATACTTTAAAAGAAGCACAGATCTTTTCATTGTGAGGCAATGTTTGTAACTGGAGTTTTAGACTCTCATTTGTAACAAACAATGATGTTATAATAATAGTAAATTCACAGAAATAAAATGCACTAAAGAGAAATTAATTACTAGAATAATACAGAACAGTTCATGAAGCTCGATGAAAGTTAGAATATTTTTTAAATGTAAATGCATGCCTCAAGAGCAAATAACTATTTCAGTTTACTTCCCCAAAACAAATTTGGTTGTTTTCCTTATTATTTCCCAACTGTTTAATTTTATCAGCACTGTACACTATTTCCAAATGTCAGTTTTGTAAATACCAGCAGATGGCGCTATAATATCTTCAATCAACCACAGTGTTTCATCAAGTATGTACTTTAAATTATTAATATTATTATTTGCTGTTATTGCTTTTGAAGTTACATTTTCTTACAGTGGCTGTCTGTGTTTTGACAATAAACCCCCCTCTCTTGAAACATTTGTTAGTGAAGACAAACTAAAACGAGCAACAGAGCTGCAATATTTGATCAATTTTAGTACAAGATTACAAAATAATTATCATTGAATATGAAATAAAATCACAATACACACCATGTACAGGATTCGTACACGCTTTCATTGTGTGTCAATAGCAAATGTATTATTGCTCTCCTGATTAATATCTTACAAAAACATTCTAATTGTTTGTGGCTTTATGTTTAAAGGCTTTACAAAACAACATTTTTTTCCAAACACTGTGAAGTGTTACAAGTAAAAAAACCAAATCAATACACTAAAGAGTAAAGTCCTTTTTTGGTATATTGATAAATCCAATAGCAATCAAATGGCTGCAAATTTTTGACACATGCATTTAAACATAGGAAAGGCAACAGTATCATTATGCAATTTATTATTTATATAATGTATATACAGTGGACATAAAAAGTCTACAAACCCCCTGTTCAAATGCCAGGTTTTTGTGATGTAAAAAAATAACACCAAGATAAATAATGTCACTACTTTTTCCACCTTTAATGTGACCTATAACCTGTACAATGCAATTGAAAAACAAACTGAAACCTTTAAAGGGGAAGAAAAAAAAACTTGGGAGAACCTGGTTGCATAAATATGCACACCCTTAAACTAATACTTTGTTGCAGCATTTTTGGCTTTTATTACAGCACTCAGTGTTTTTGGGTAAGAGTTTATCAGTGTGGCACATCTTGATGTGGCAATATTTGCCCACTCTTCTTTACAAAACCGCTCCAAATCTGACAGATTGTGAGGGCATCTCCTGTGCACAGCCCTCTTCAGATCACCCCACAGATGTTCAATCAGATTCAGGTCTGGACTCTGGCTGGGCCATTCCAAAACCTCCATCTAATTCTTTTGTTGATTTGGCTGTGTGCTTAGGGTCATTGTCGTGTTGAAAGATAAAGTTCCTCTTCATCTTCAGCTTTCTAACAGAAGCCCAAAGTTTTTATGCCAACACTGCCTGGTATTTAGAACTGTTATAATGGTTCCCTCCACCCTGACTAAGGTCCCAGTTCCAGCTGAAGAAAAACAGCCTCAAAGCATGATGGTGCCACCACCATGCTTCACTGTAGGTATGGTGTTCTTTTGGTGATGAGCAGTGTTGTCTTTGCACCAAATATACCTTTTGGAATTATGGCTAAAAAGTTCAACCTTGGTTTCATCGGACCATAACACATTTTCCCACATGTGTTTGGGAGACTTCAAATGTGTTTTTGTAAAATGAAGCCGGCCTTGGATGTTTTTCTTCATAAGATAAGGCTTCCATCTTGCCACCGTACCCCATAGCTCAGAGATTTGAAGAAGATGGGGGATTGTTGTCACATGTACTACACAGCCAGTACTTGCCAGAAATTCCTGCAGCTCCTTCAATGTTGCTGTCGGCCTCTTGGCAGCTTCCCTGACCAGTTTTCTTCTTGTCTTGTCATCAATTTTGGACGGACGTCCTGTTCTTGGTCTTCACTGTGTTCCATGTTATATTTGATTCCTTGGAAATACTTTTATAACCTTCACCTGACTGATATCTGTGATCCCTGATGCTTTGGAAGCTCTTTGAGGACCAAGGCTTGTGCTGGAAGATGTGGCTACACAAATGTCAGGAAAAACCTACTAGAACAGCTGAACTTTATTTGTTGTTAATCAGAGGCAAATGGTGACAGGTGTGTGCTGACTCCAATTTAACATGAGTTTGAATGTAATTGGTTAAATTTGAACACAGCCTCGTCCCTAGTTATAAGAGGGTGTGCACACTTTTACAACCTCATTCTCAGTTTTTTATTTTTACTTCACCTCCCTGTAAGGTTTCAGTTTGTTTTTCAATTGCATTGTACAGGTTATTGGTCGCATTAAAGGTTTAAAAAGTTGTGAAATTATTTATCTTGGTGTCATTTTTTTTTTACATCACAAAAACCTGGCATTTGAACAGGGGTGTGTAGACTTTTATAATCCACTGTATATTAAGGGCCTATATCATGCTAAATCAACTTTTTGGAACCTTGGAACAATGTTAATTCCTTATCAAAAACACCCCCAAAGTTTATCTGAGCAATCCTCACTAATCCTGCTCTCTGAGCTGCTGCTCTGCCCTCTTCTGAAAAATGAGTGGTCAGACGTTTTGTGACGTCACAAAAGTCTGAACCGCCCCCTCCAGGAAGTGCCTGATGGCGGCCGCGCCTCCTCAGTGAACATGCACACCCACTCTCTCAAAGCTAAAGGCATGCAAGCTATATACATGAAATGTGTTCGCTGCATTTAACCCCTCCCTGAGGAGCAGTGGGCGGCAACAGTGTAGAACCAAGGGAGCAGTTCCATTTTTAGTATCCGTTATATTTTCTCGTATCACCTTTGACTTGATCTGACGAGTTTGTGACACAATGTGATGCAGCGGTTGGATGAAACAAATGATTATCACCTTAAATGCACTACTCCTGTAGTTACTAGAGATAAGGGGGAGAATAAAGTGACTTAGCAGCTTAACGCTCTGGTGTTTGAAGCAGCTGATCTCTGCTGCTGCTGTGATAAACAGCCTGAAGTGCTTGGACAACTCACAATCACAATAACCGCTTAAATATCCATGTGTTTTACTGCAATGTGCAGTTTTTTGGCTGAAAACAACAACAACAGTGTGTGGATAGAAAAAAGAAAATCGCTTTGGTGATCACTGATCTGTCTGCCTCTACAGACATGCTCACTCATGAATATGCATTAGTAGGCTCCAAAACAGCCCGTTTTAAAAACTGCTCAGAAAGTCACTTTTTTGAAGGCTAAAATTTTTGAGAACAGGCGAGTTTGGGTAAATAAACCTCAAATACTATGTTGTTGGGGTTCTTAGAACAAATGGATATGGGCGTAAAATAGCATGATATAGGACCTTTAATATAATTAATTCAGTTCCAATTGTACAAGATTTGGTCTCTTCCTTTTTAAGTTTATACATGAGATGTTTACTGTAGGCAAGGGAACCGCGGCAAGATTTATTTGCAAAAATGAAGGGGGGTGGGGGGTGGGGGTACTTGTACTTGAGTATTTTATGTATGACTTACTTGTACTTGAGTACCATTTTAATCAAGTAACAGCACTTCTACTTGAGTTGGATGTGTCAGCACTCTTTCTTTACACCTCTGCCCCTGGGTCAGCTTCAGCCATTCATGCCAAACAGATCTAACAATAAGGAGCAATTGAGTGGGCGTGGTTTCGGAGGGGAGTGGGCAGGGCCGAGTCAGAGGTGAAGTTTTAATATTGGGTTTGTTTGATCAGCGCATCATCTACTGCACCTTTGAACAACACGCAGTCACTTACAGTGATTATAGGCAGTCATATGAAATGTGGTTAATGTGCTCCGGTGTCCTTCATATGTGTGTGTGTAGACAGAGAAACTGCCATAAAACCATCAAAGTTTGGTAAAGGGAGCCCGGCAGAGCAGCTGTAAACCCGCCCCCCTCAGGGATCTCCCCCACTAAAACCTCCCCTTTCCTCCCTCCCTCTCTCCCTCTCTCTCCTCTCTCTCTCTCTCCTCTCTTCTTTTACCTTTATCCCTCGCCTCTCGCCGTCTCCCCTCCACAAACATGGATCTCCGGGCGAGCTGTTTGTTTCTTCTATCATGTCTCGGCGTGATATGTGGGGTCGACCTGGAGTCGATCGATCCAGGCTACTACGTGGAGCCCAGTGCCACATCGGAGCCCATCGACTACAAGGATCCGTGTAAAGCTGGTGAGAGACAGAGAAAGAGAGAGAGAGAGAGATTTGTGTGCTTTGCTGAGGCAGAGAGACGTGCCACGACACGGATCGAGCAGTGAGAGAGAGAGAGAGAGAGAGAGAGAGAGAGAGAGAGAGAGAGAGAGAGAGAGAGCAGCTTTGTGCACAGATGACAGCAGTGCGTGTAGTACATGGTGTCTGTGCGCGTGTTTTGCACTAAAAGTTTCACACTTTGACACATTGCTGTGCACAGATCATAGGGCAGGGCACATAATGCTTTTGTATTTATTTATTTATTTATTTTTTTCAATGGGGATGCGATAATGTGACATTTCCGAAAAGTTTTGGCTGCACGAAAAAGTTGAACTTATTTTTCCTGAAACGTAAAGCCTGGCTTTGTAACGTTAAAAGAAACTATTAAAAACCTTCAGCTGACAGCGAAACAACAACAAAAAAAAAAAAAAAACACACACACACACACACACACGCACGCACGCACACGCACACACACTGGGGCTGGACTTCTGCCTCTTTTTCGTGGTTCTCAAGTCGTGGTACGTGTATTCCTGTTGGTACTTAAAGGCACTCCACATGGTCCGAGTAGATCAGACAGAAAATATTCAAAATCCTAAAAAAAAAAATGGCTTTTTATCTATTTTTTTTTTTGGATTAAAGTGCAAAAGAGAACCTGCTAATAGTACTTTAGATCAGTCAGTGTTGGTAGACATAAGGCTTGTTGTCCCAATGTGACCTTTTATGTTGTCAAATCGGGCAATATTAGTCCCAGGTATGAAATAATAAACTTTAATTGGGATGTCTTTAGGGCGTGAATAATCAAGAGAGAACAATAAAAGAAAAAGACATGGTCACAGATGGCTTTAAAAAAAAAAAAAAAAGAGAGAGAGAAAAAGAGTCGTGAAAATGTGACATTTCCAAAAAAAGTTTTGGCAGCTTGAAAAACGTGAAGCCTGGCTTTGTAACGCTAAAAAGAAACCATTAAAACCCTTCAGCTGACAGTTAAACTGAGGCTGGACTTCTGGTTCTTTTTCTGTGGTTCCCAAGTCGTGGTACCTGTGTCCCTGTTAATACATAAAGGCACTCCACATGGTCCGAGTGTATTATGCAGAAAACATTCAAAATCCTAAGAAATAAGGGCTTTTTATCAATTTTTTATTTAATTTTTATTTTTATTGAAGTGCGAAAGAGAACCTGCTATGTCTAACTTGGATCATTCAGTGGTGGTAGATATAAGGCTTGTACTCCCAATGTTGTCAAATCGGGCAATATTGTTGTGAAATATTAAAAGAAAAGGCAATAATATTAATGATATGCATGAACTTTATTAGTTTGAAGTTGAATAACATACTTAACCTTACTTGTGATGCCTTTAGGGAGTGTAAACTCAAGAGAGAACAACAAATTATGTTCTACACCAACTAAATTAAAGCGCAAGAATGGGTAGATCCAGAGAGATGTCCAGCACAGGGCTTTCATTTAGGATGTAATATCTAATATGTATACAATCAGAAAAAAGGAGAAATATATTCTGAGACTCAACATTTTATTGACTTGTATATTGTAATGTAAACAACCACATTTAAATTAGGATTTATGTTGCAGCAATTAGCTCCTTTGCTTTCTTCTAAGGATTTTTCAGAGTATGCATCAACGGTTCAGTTTGGTGTAAATGGTTCACAGTTTTTGGTCTATTAAAGGGTCTTTTTTTTTTTTTAATTCATTTTTTTAGTTATGATCCTTTACACGCTGGGTTTAAATTATTTTCCCAAATAGCCACTCAAACACAGTGGATAAAGGCAGAACGTACAGTATATTGTAGAGTCAAGCTCCAAATCCAGAGCTGGAATGTATTTGCTGTGGGTCTGTCCTTACTGTGAAAGCACATGATACATCTACATTTATAAAGTAATACAGTTAATTACCCAGTTTCAGATACCTCGGGTTAAACGTCTGTTTTATTTTCAGATTTCCTGTAATCTGTTGGTAATAATCAACACTTGTTTTAATAAACGCTGGCTTTATTCTGCTCTTTCTAAGGTTTTTTTTTTTTAGCAGTACAGTATACCTGTTGGCAGCAGAACAAAGGAAAACAAGTTTGTCAGAATTTGGCTCACTTGAGATCACAAAGGTCTGTAATTGGCCTCAGAACTAAAATGAGTTTGACACCTCTGGTATAGATCATGGTCCATAACCTTCTTTTTTTCTTCTTCTCTCACGGCTCAAACGAAGTGGAGGAGGGGTGAGAGGAAAGTAGAAATCAAAGCTGCAGTTTGCCTGTTTTTAACATCTGCCTGTACAATTTAAACGTCTGAATCGTTTTGTCACTGTACCAGTTTCTGCCCTTTGTCTCAGTTGAACTCGCCGTCTTGCCAAATGCCTTGCGGGGGCTTTTGAACAGATTGCACTTTCCGTCTGGTTGTGAAAGAATTCAGGTTACAGGTAGGGATCGTTGGCTTCAGTCTGAATGACCTCTAAAGTCCTGGAATTGCATGCTCTGATTTGTTCTTTCTAATGCCAGCTGATTACGAAACACAATCCTCCTGCTTGCCGTTATCCAACTTGTTTCAATTCCTCTTTTTGCTTTTCGTGTTGTTGTTCTTTTTGCTTGAAGTACACTCTGTGCTCTACAAGTAGATCTATACAAACATGGCAAAGGTCACGCAGCAGGTTAGCACTGTATCACATATGCATCATTCATGTGTTGCATCCTGTTATGTAGTGACTCAGGAGCTCTTCATCCGTTTATGTGCGAGACGTTGGTGACCCCAACCGTGACCGTAAAACTGATACGTTGTGTTTATACTCGGAGTCGAGTAGTTTCTTCAGAAAACATTGATGATTCAAGGAAATGTCCCAGCAGGAATAATTCCAGCTTTGATTGCTGTTTATGTTGGAACGGGATGTTTTCATTATTAGCTGTTTCTTCAGAGTTTATTGCCTCCGCTGGGCTCGTCTGCTGACAGGTGGTTGGGCGGTGGTCATAACTGCAAACTCCCACTCCTCCAACTCTCCCAGTCCTCAGTCCTTTTAACACCCACCTGCTTCTCTCCTTCCTGCCACGCAGCACATCGTCCAACATCTCCTCTTCCTCCTCCTCCTCCTCACTCAGCTAATCCAACACAGATACTTTTTCTATTTTTTTCCCTCCTTTTTACTGTTTTTATCTGCAGGCCGGTGTTGTGCACGAATCTTGGATTATTGATCCCTGCTCTTTTTTTCCTGCTCAACACTTTCTACGCTGAATCTGTCCGATCGCTTTGTTGCTGGAGGTCAGCATTTTTTCACGTCGTGCTGCTTCCTGCCTGGGAAAACGCTTCCAGCTGAGTGAAACGCCAATTCAGCAATAACTTCCCGAGGAGCGTGATTCCCGCTCATCGTCTGTAAACTTGTCCTTGCTTAACACAAGCCCTCATCTGAGTTCCACTGATTCATAGGTGGAATGCGTGTGTGAGCCTGTTGGCAATAGAAGCATCAGCTCTGCTCAGGTCTTTGACATGAGATGATATCTGCCTGCTGTCATGCTCAGCTGAGTGACTATTGGAATAATAACACACTTAGACACATGTAGTCTGTGATGTCAGAATATTTAAGACCAGTGGAAAATTCCCTTTTTGAGCAGATCTCCAAACTTGGCAACACACCAGGAAATCATTAAGATGCTATTGACCTACTGAGAAAGAATGGATCTGCTTTTTTTTGAAAATGAAAAATTAATAAGAAGCGATCACGCTTATTGTCTTCTCTGTTTGGATATCTATGCATTCATTCACAAAGCCAAAATCCTGACCTTCTGCTCATGAGACGGCATGGATTGAACACTTTGATGTGTGCTACATCTGCAGGATAACTTTAGTGTGTGTAAAGCTAGCTGCAGACAGGTCAACCTGTGCTTGTGCTCGCCGTCTTGGCTCGGATTGACTCAAGCAGCCAACATAGACAAAGTCATTCATCTTGTGCCAAGAGAAAGCAGAGCTAGGAGGCTGAGGGGGGAGGCTGGTCACACTGTACCAGGTGAGGTGAGGGCAAATGTCAGGTCAAACTTGGTGTTTTCTTGTCACCGATGGTAGATTTACTGTTTAGAGCCTTTGATAATAAAAAAAAATCTAGTTGTCTATCAGGGTAAAAAGTTGGAAGGATGGATTCTTATTCATTTATTAATAAGAATCTAATTTATTTCAATGCGTAGCGACACTGATTTTCCGTTTCAAAATTCCCCAAATTCCATTTCAGAGTTCACCCATTTCCACTTCACGTTAAACTTTTCCACTTCCTTTCTGTATCATCATCTCTCCGTATTTAGATAACTTAATTGAATATAAAACTTTCCGAAATTTGATCAAACATGCTAAATGAGGTTAATTGTCACGTACTGGTATTCATTTTACATTCTATATGCTTCAG
The DNA here is from genome assembly GCF_900634775.1 of Gouania willdenowi. NCBI lineage: Eukaryota > Metazoa > Chordata > Actinopteri > Blenniiformes > Gobiesocidae > Gouania > Gouania willdenowi. Next base: position 21,708,539 of record NC_041052.1, read on the forward strand.
ATGATTTACAAAAAACGGGATGATTACGCTTAAGTCATGTGAGATGATGTAAGAGTGAGGTAGCTACAGTACTCTGCTAGGCTGTCAGCCAATGTGTGATATTGTCCCTAAACCTTTGGTTATCGTCACGTTTTGCACAAAACCCTGCTCAATCTATACTATAAAATCTCCAAAGAACAATTTATGCTATGCTACTCAATACTCGCTATATCTCTTTATTCACAATTCTCTCAGTCCTACCTACTCACCACAGATTGCTCTACAAGTGCTAGTTTTTATAGGAAGGGGCGGGGCTAATAGTGATGTAATCACCATTCTCAGGCTCAGCCAATAGCCATATTTGATTTTAATATCCAGGTTTCAACCCATAGACGTCAGTCACTCTTACATTTTTACTACAAAATACGCCAAATTTTAATACTTGGACTAAAATATCAACGACACTATTTCATGCCTAAATACGTTTGTTTTCTGCATTAAAAAAATGGTTTTGGTTTATTCTTTAAAAAAACACTTCAGACAAAGCTCTGCATGTGTTTCCGATTACAGAATAACATGATCACTATTTTATTTGTGACATGTAGCGAGAGACTTTGAACAGAATTATTGACAGAACTACATACATTTGTATGTCACACTTTCTACACATTCAGTCACTTGTTTTCTGGTGAAAAATAGCACGTGAATGTATGATATTGTCTTAAAACATGTATGTGAGGCTTTTGCGTGTCATGTTTGGGCCTAATTTTGAATAAATAGACAGGAAAAACTGCCCTGGTGCAGCTATGGCCACAGTTGTAGCTTATCTCCATTGGTGTAGCTGTACTGATGAAAAATAACTCTATCCATCTGTCCCTTGAGTTGCTTCCAAAAACAAATAAAGCCCCATATGAAGCCAAGCCAAGATTGTTACATGTGGAACTGTAATGAAAAACATTCTTTCGTCCACTTATAGCCCATAGGCTGTTCTGTAGCATCTTTTTTACTGTTTCTACTAGTTTTTGTAATGGGATGGAGCTCTATTCAATGTCCAGATTTCTTTTATAGGACACACCTAAGCAGAAGCTCTTCTTCTACTATAAAACACAAGCTGTAACAAGCCCCCCCCCTCTTTACTATTTGTGTTTTGTACATTACAGGACCCCTGCCTCTTCCCTCTCTGGGGTTCTAGTACAGAGACAAACTATTGGCATGGTCTCTGCTCTTTACTCAGAACAATATGTTTATATCAGAGGTAACGTACTCCTTGCATTACAATAATGCCAAGTCTGTAGTGGGGAGTTAAGTCGTAACAAATGCTGGAGGAAAACTGTTTCAGATGGCTCATTGGATGTTTAATGAACCTACAGTCATCACGATTTTATCCGTGTTCACCGTTCCTGCTCGTGCACACACCTGTAGTGTGATAGTGGAGGTGTTCATGCAGCAGCAGATTTTAATCTTTAGATATTCTATGCACGCTGCTTTCTATAGGAGGCGATACAAAGGTGAAAATCTGTACACAATATTGATGCATGATTGATCTGATGCAAGTGTGTGTGCAACAGGCATTGAAAAGCACATGTTTGGCAAGCTGACGTGTCATCAGAAGATGTAGAGCGTAGAGAGCAGAATCAAGGATAAGATGGGAAATGGAATCTGTTAATGGGCTTGATGGAATGTGATTGAAAGAGCTGCAGCTTCTTGCTTTGTTTTGATTTTATCAATAAGATCAAGTCTTTGACTTGGTCTCAAACTGTTTGAGGTGACTGAGACATCAAGCTTTTATTGGAGAATAATTACTATTTTACAGGTGCCAGAAACTCTTTCTAAAGGCATATTCATAAATGTGCAGGAGCTGAGATTAGCACACCTGGAGTATCAACCATCAGGAACAAAGCAGTTTATTTCTAATATGTTTTTATCCAAAGGTTTATCTTCCCCTCTTGTTTGTTTTCTTGCTTTTTTAAAAAAAATGTGCATTTGGAGGAGTTTGCTGTAACAGCGAATCATTTGAAAGCACTGGGACTGATGTTAACCTGAAAAGCGGTACTTATAATGTAGTCAGATGTTAATCACCTCAACACTTTACAGAAGTGTCACCTTTTGCCATTCAAATCTCAGCGTTTGTTACAAAACAAACGGTGAAAGGCGCCGCCAGGCTTTTGTAATGCATTCCAGGCTCGCTCTGGGACCAGGCTTTCCCATCCCTCTTCATTAGGTCATATACTGGGAGAGGGAGCCTAAATGGCTTTATAAGCACAGCGAGGAGGAAAACTGGGGCCTCGCAGCAGGATCACATTCTAAATATAGGCTGGTGTTCGTGTCTTGTTTTGGGCTTTAGTGTAGATGTTTGTTCAGGTTTCGGTGGCAGATGTCATAGTCTGGTATTTACGGATCAGGATTTATGGGAACAGTCTTGGTGTATTTGACACTGTCGAAGTCGAGGCTCGGCATCGCATGAAGCAATGGGATTAATTTGATTGAGGTCTCGTGTGTAATCTGACTGGATAGACTGAGATAAGAGGGATTATGATGCTTTAGATTAATTTTGAAAACTGATCAGGGAGGGAAGGGTGTTTGGACTTAATCATATGTCTTTTTTTTAATCCAGGAGTTCAACAAAGGTCTTCAATGCATTTTTATTAAAGTCATCTGCACTTGGTTTACAATTCAAGATGTTAAGAGCCCAAAATACTGCCTTCTAACTTCACTGGGTTCATGTTATTTACCATTCTTACTTGTTGGTATTAATAAGTCTATTACTTCTGGCTGTATTGGATCATGTTGTGGAATAAGATGCAGCCCTGGACTCTTTGGTCATCAGCAGCCATCTGCCTCCATCACTACATCCTCCTCACAGCTTTCTGCGTCCACATTAGTTTATCACCTTTCCCCACCGCCTGTCCTCAATCCTCGCCCTGATTCGTGTACAAAAGAACCTAAAACCATGTGCCTGTGGATAATTAAAGCCAGCAGACAAGGGGATTAATTCACACTCCATGTGAGTCTTTCCATGAACCTACAACAGCGTCTCCAGGACGACTGTGGCGCCTCTGGGAAATGCGTCCCACTGCTGCAGGTCCATTACTATTATACTGTTATTTTTCCTTTGTGTGTAGTTGTATGACTGTTAATAATATGTGGTGTTAGTATGTTTTTAGAATGTTACACAGTTTTTTAACTGCCTCTTCTTGTCCAAGTCATCACTAAGAGATTTCCTATGAGAAATGTATGCTCTTTAAACTTCATTGAAATAAAAGACATCACTGAAATGTATTTTTGGAAAATAGAAAAATACTCTGTCCAATTGGAGCAAAAAAAAAAGTTTTTTTTGGAAGTTTGTACCAAATTTATTTTCCCATCATGTGTTTGACTTTGCATTAAAGGTGTCGCGCTGAAACACAAACTGTTTCTTTGGCTACTTCTAAGATTTGATGAAGATAAAAGCAAAAAATCATCCTCTGTAGTCCACCCATTCCTCCTTTAGCTGCACAACATCTGTTCCTGTCCCATTATCATTTGTGTTTTTGGCTGAGTTTGTCAGCACAGAGCCTGATTATTTCGTCCAAGATTTAGTCTGACTCAGTATTTTTTTCTCCTACTCTTACGAAAGCAAATTAGAGGATGTCTTTGACCCTTTGGAATTCAAACCTGGTCTTTTGCATGTCCTGTCTTGCCAGCAGTGATTTTCCGCTTTTCTTTATTGCCGTCATCGTTCGGCGGTGCGTCCCCTACTTCCTGGAGGGTGAATAAAAAGCAGCATGCATCTTCTTCAGCGAGCTCCAGATTGTTTCAATAATGTTTCTCTGATGAACAGGACCTACGCCAAAACTTTTTGTATGTCTTTCCCTCCGTTGTGCATCTTGTCTTTTTGTCTTTTGTCTCAACCCCCTTTGAAAAGTACAGCAGATAAAAACCACGTGCTGCCAGTAAACTTACCCTATTTCCCACTTTTCTTCTGTATTTTGCTGAACAGCTGAATCACAGTGACATTGAAGGTTTCAAACGGCTCACAAACCAACTTTGTTTTTAAAATTCCCACATTTCTTTGGCAGTAAATCTTCATAATCTTTCCAAAACCACATGAACCATGCAAACACACGAGTGAAGGATGTCATTTTTTCTCCAGTTCACCTCATCGCTCAGACTTGAAGGATGAAAGGATGTCTATCTATCTCTCTCTTTCTTTCTGCTTTTTCTCTCTTTTTTGTCATATTCTTCTCAGAGAAGGATTACTGTGCCACTTCTCCGTTGTCGTTCCCTGCAACACAAGATCTCACCCCTTTAACTCTTGCATGCAAGCTTTCTCATAAATTCTGGAAACGTGCTGGTGTTAAAAGCCCATAAAAGTGAGAGCCCTGTTTCTGTGGGGAAGACTTGTCGCAGTGGGGCATTTAGTAAGAATTTAATAAAGCACAATCCTTGTAAACTAGGTCTGTTTGGTTATTTTTCCTTCTCCTTGGCCCCATTAAAGAGCAATTACTTGTTCAAGGTGCCCTATATTAATTCCCCAAGGCAATGTCAGTGCCTGGTTCCATATTATCTCATGGTTCTGATAAAATACCAAGCTGTGCCAATGCAAAGATTGTATGATTTATTGTTCTATGCACATCTGGACCAAACTTGCTTCGGCTAATCCTGTAAACAGTCGGGTTATTGAGTTCATACTGGATCTCACAAGCCATGTCCCATGTTTGGATTTTATTTTCGATCCCAAGAAAGGGGAGTTGAGACGAGGCGGCTTTCCTGTTAGCCAGATTAACATATTGTTGCTTTTTGTAACAAGCTGAAAGCCATTTCTTTAAGGATTTCCATAGTGCCTCCACACAGTCTGAGCCCCAGGATGAACTTGATGCTTCTTACGCTGAAAGCCCATTGGTCAGTGTAGAAGTCACCTGATGTGTGCTTTCTCTGTCTGTTTCAGTTGCCTATTTGGGGGACATCGCTCTAGACGAGGAGGACCTTCGCTCATTCAAAGTGGACAGAATTATAGATTTGGCCAAAAAAACCGTATATACTATTAATCACACGGATACAGGTAACAATCTGTAGAGTTGGTTCTTTACTTACTTCGTTTCTTCTTTATTTATTTTTTTTTACAAACAATACAAGCACACACACACAACAAATCAATTACATTCAAGGGTATACAGCGCTTCAGTATCATAAAACCATCAAATAAAGGATTTCATTAGTCTTAAAAGGAGTAAGAAGCAGAAGTCTTACCCTCACTTTTTGTCATTTCATAATACCCACAATGGGTTTCTAATTATTGTATGATTAACTGGTTTTCAATTCAACTTTATTTATATACCGTAGTTCAAATGACAACAGTCATCTCAAAGCGCTAACAAAATATAAAATTTATAATAAGAAGGACGAAACCCAACAAGATCCACATGAACAAGCTTTTAGCAACAGTGGGAAGATACAACTCCCTTTTAACAGGAAGAACTCTCCAGCAGAACCAGGTTCAGAGGTGGTAGCCATCTGCTGCGGCTGATTGGGGTTAATGGACAGAAGGACCAACAGAACAGGATAGAGTGATAGAACATCAGAGTGTTCCAGACTAGATGAACTGCCAGCTCTAGCTTCATGACACCTGAAACAGAAAAGAGAGAGAAGGGTGAGGAGAAGGCACTGGCTGCAGAAAAACATAATACCCATTAGCGCTATGTGTAGATGGTGGTTTGTGTTTGAATTTAGTGTTGGTATTCCACTGTTTAATCTTAGTTTACAGTTCCTATTTTTAGGGTTAGGGCTTTGTTCCTAGTGGTTAGATTAACGCTATTATACGGTGTACGCTTTAGCAAATAAGTAGGTTTTGAGTTTAGCCTTAAAGGTGAAGAGAGTAGCAGCCTGGGCACTAACAGGAGCTTGATGATGTAGAGCTTTGTAGGCTAACAAGAGGATTTTAAACTCTATTCTAGATTTCAGATTTTAGTAATACTTGTTAGTATTCTGGCTGCAGCATTCTGAATTAACTGGAAACTTTTTAGTGAGTTACTACGTCCGTGTCCCACCCCTTCATGGTAATTTGCCTCTACCTCAAAATTAGCCACTCGTTGAACCAAGTTATTTTTGTTTCATCTTTATCAATTGCCAAAATGTCATGTATATTCAATGAAAATGAAAAGAAACCTATTGGTCAACCAAATGAGTGGTCAAATGAAAGGTAAAAATTGTTTATATACTTTGTCAATTAAGAAAAAACTATAAAATACTTAAATCTTATTGCTTTTTACTCTGGTATAAACAAACATGTTCCTCTTATACAGCCAACAAATCACATCTTCATCTAACTTTAAAGTGGACGGCAGTAGCAGTAACAGCCTCACGCTCTTCACAAGCTCTCGTTTAAAGGTTTATGTCTACAACCACCTATTTATCACTACACCTGTAGGACCCTGTTTGGGACTAATCATGGGCCTTTTCCTCTTCAAAGTAAATCACTATTTGGACAACAGCTGTGTGTCAGCAAACACCAACAGGCTGTGGTTGCATGAACCAACAAGCTTACGTTGCTGCCTGTGATTCAGTCATATCTGCTGGCGAGGTGGTTTTTCTTTTTGCTTGTAGTTTGCAGAGTAAATCGAATCCTTTTGGTGGATTTAAAAATACATTTCAGCTCCTTTAAAATATCCACTGGATGAGATTGATTTTCCGAGACTCAAGCGTGACCTGTGAAGCAGGGAGTTAAGAGGAGACGTGCACAGGATTGCACCATAAATCGACTGGAGAGCAAACTGGTTTTTAAATACCCAATGGTCCTGATGAGTGGGTTAGTCGTAGCAGTAGTGACTGGTGTAGTGATGTTACATAAGACTGTTAGAACATCAAAGGCATGCAACTTGTTTTTGCTTAGCAGAAATGTGTGTCAGACAGTATCAGATCGCTCTACTGTACATGAGTGTTAGGATTATATAGAGTAAATTAATGAAATACGATGTAAACAAAGAGTTTAATCTTTTATTTTGAATGTTAGCTGTCTTTAGAAGTCAGGGTTAATTTACAAAGTGCAAAAAAATGAGTGCAATGTAATTATGTTTTAGATTTAATTCAGCTAGTCGGTAGATCTGCTCAACACTGATGCAAATTAAAGATCCAGAGGGGAAAAACAAGAATTTAAATCTAAAAATAGCTTCCTGTCAAATCATGAATATTGATGGTAGATGTAATCATCTTACTGTAATTAACTCATCATCCACAAGCTTTGTCTCCGCAGCACGTCTTTATCAGGGAATTTATCTGTTATTAGCAGCACATGCACACGTGGACGTGTTAATGGCTTTGTCAGACTGCAGTGAAACACTCTGCACAGCCAGATTTAAAAAAAAAAAAAGAACATTTGCTTGAACACAAATAAAAAGGAATAAAAACCAAAGCGTGCACAACTTCAAATACTGTTATTTTACGTTTCAAAAACACCCAGAAGAGGCCTCACAAGGTGTGCTCTTCATACTACTGCTTCATACTACTACTGTCCTTCATTAAAAGTCAGTTAAATATGATAAGTATATTTTCTTCTGTACAACATGTGTATGGTGGTTGTTACTTACACCTTTACCTTTCATCATAAGCTACATGCAGGTTATCATCAGATTCCACATCTACTTTTATACTTCAACAACAAACTGGGACTCTGGTCAGCTTATTTTTGGTCTAAAGAGTGTGACCTCACCACGTTGGTTAACAGGAGTTCATTGTGTTGTAGCCATGAGCACAGTGACTCTTATGTTTAGGGGTGTCCAGATACAACTTTTCCACTTCCAATATGATACTGATATTACTGCCTTGCGTATTGGTTGATACCGATATTGATCTATGTCAGCACGATTCATACATACCGCTACTTTAATTACTTATTATTAATTATTAGTGTGGAATGTAAAAAAAAAAATGTTTGATGAAGTGATATTACTAAATCAGAGAATATTAATCAGCTACGGTAGGTATCGGTAGGTATATTGTTTTTTTTTCTTCTTTTTTCTACTGTAATGTGTCAACTTATTGTTTTTTCTATCATGTATGTTTGTCATGTTAATGTGTTTTAATGTATTTCATTTGCTTTTTTAACATCATGGCCAGGGGACTACAGATGAAAAATAGCCTCCTTGGCTAATTCTGGCTTTTTTACTCATGTTTTATTAAAATGCACTGTCACCTATTGAAATAAACTAAACTAAACTAAAAAAAACAAAAAAAAAACAAACTGGCCAGTTTTTTATTAACCAATGGCTTGCATACATTTTAACCTTAAACAGAAGAATATTCTACAATTGGGAAAAAAAAAATAGAAGACCCTTAAAATAAAGTCAGTAAATCCAATAATAATTTTTTTTTTGTTTTTTTTAAGTGCAAAATAACCACTAGTTTAACTTTAACACAAGCATATTCTGCAATTTACTGGAATGAATAAAATAATAAATTAGAAGACCCTGAAAAATAATAAAAACAAAACATTTTAGATGCAGATTTTAGATCAAATAAGTACTTCTTTTGCCGATGTCTGACTGATATCTGATATCAATATTGGATCGGGACACTTTTAATTTTGTTACCTGTGCTTGCATTGTTAGAGTGACGCTAACATTTAATCTAACAGACATTTGTAGGCGACGCTTTTGCTGTTTCAAGTCCATTTTTTTAACTTACTTTATGAGTTGCCAGATTTCATTCCTGCTGACATTGGTCACAAGGCTGGGTATCCAAAAGGTTTATTTTATGATGTTTTTTTTTTTTCACTCTTAAAGCCTTGCATTATATTAGCTATACACAGTTTTGCTTTTTTTTTCACTGGATTGTCTGAGTTTTGTGCTCTGCAAAGATTTCTTACTCCTTGGGGTTTAATGGAATGTTATGTTTTGATGAATGTGACAGCACATGACAACTTAAAGCCAACAGTTTTAAATGGGATTTCACATTAGTCAGCGTGAAGTTTCATGAATAAAACCAACGGAATGTTCAATAAATCATCAACTACTATCCTAATGTAGATCATCTAAATCTTGGTAATTCATCATGATCGTTAAAAAAAAAAAAAAAAAAAAACGTTTCCATCTGTGACCTGTCACAGAGATTAAAACATTTCAAACACAGACCATTAATAAGGCTTTTTAATCCCTGGGTTCATTTGTTTTAAAATAATGACAGTTCTCTTTATTTGAAACAAGGTAAGTACAGTTAATCATAAAAAATAGTCAACGTGTTTTTATCTTGGTCATTTTGTGTTGCTTTAATCTTCAGGCTCAACCAATCAGAGTCGAAATAGGCCAGACCCACATCGCAGGAAAAGAGCAGCAACCTCTAGACCTGAGCGAGTGTGGCCTGAAGGCGTCATCCCATATGTCATCAGTGGTAACTTTAGCGGTAAGTGACAGTCATTTAACTTTCATTTACATTAGAGCAACATCCATATATTTATACCTGCTTATTTGTGTTATCTCCCATTGATCACTGTCTGACACTATGTGAATGATCATTGCGCTATAACTGAGGTTCACACACAGCTTTTGTGGCCCATGATAACTTGCAATAATTTCTGTTAAAATTTGATTGAAAGTTACAGACGTTATAGCGTATCATTCCACTTTATCCCACAGTGTATGTGATGCGTTAATATATTTCTACGTGCTAGGAGAAACGGCTATTATTAATAGCATTGCTAATGGAAATGCAGCAGCAAATGATTCCAACCTGGGATCAACATGTTGTTGTACTCACAATTGACTTGTTATTTTGATAATATTTAATGTTAGAAGTTGCTTCAACTTTTAGCCTTATTACAGTGTTAGCCTTAGTGTTGGTCTTATTCTAGCTTGTTGGACTTGTTCTTTTTAGTGCTATGTCGCTTAGCAGCTAGCAGGCTAACGATGGCTGATCTTTCTAATATTACTTAACTAGAGCTTTTTTCTGTGATAGCGGTACTTTGTGTGTGATGAATATGTGATTTCACATATTATAATTACTTATTTCTTTTAAAAAAAATGGTTAAGTTGGTTACGGCCAGCAAAGGGGTTCGTTCTACGTTGCGGGCCTCGCATGTGTTGAAGTTAGTTGTTGTTTGTCATGTTTGAAGTTTTGATATGTGTAGAGTAAAATGTTATAAATACAGTTAATGTGAGTCAAAAATGTCACGTAATGATTTAGGCTTAAATATGAACAATAATAGATAAAGAATACTGTATTTATTACAAGTTTCCATTAGCTACATGGATTTGGTTGAACTTGTCAGTGATTACCATACTTTTCTGCTTTTCCTTTGTGTTGTAGCACCAGGTAGTATTAGTATGTGGTGGCCTGCTGCTATCATGTAGTGCTGAGCTAAACAATAGGATACTGTGCTTGGCCGTCTGGTTGTCTGGGCTCAGAAATGGGGCTTTTTGGACTTTCTTATTATTTCTTTTTTTCATAGTGTTTTATTGCGGCGTGTCACAACTCTTCTATTTTGTATTGAAATACTTATTTTAGGAGTCTACTTTTTCTACTTCTCAGAACAGCATGAAAAACACAGTTAGATGGATTTCTGAGTGTGTCCGAACCTTAAACAAGCCATATTACAGAACTCACTCAAACGTGCTGTCCCTCATAGGAGAAGAAGTGTCTCATATTTCACATATTGTGCAGCTGTTTGTTAATAAATGAGTCATAAATGAGCAAAGTTAACCTAGAATTGTCTTTCTGGTAAGATTATTGAGTTAAAAATATTGATTTACATCGTACATCGCCCATTGAGATAAGAGTTTCAGTCCATATTGCCCAGCCCTAAATCCATCCTAAAATCTGACCAGACACCACCATCGAGTGGAGTTGTGTTGCACTGTACTGATAACACATAGCAGTGGAAATGATTAGCGCTTGTGTTGGCATTACTGTCAATATTTAAAATGTTAATACTAAAGTGTTTAATTTTACATAACAAATCATAATTGACACAATGTTATAGTGTAGGATATACATGACTAGTTGTGTTTAGACCACATTAGCCGTTTACAGCCATGCTGTTGTAGTCTCCTTTCACTTTAATTGGCCTCTTCTCTTTGAAATGCATTGACAGTTTTCTCTCCCACTCTTGACTCCCTCATCAGGAAACCAGCGGGCTATATTTCGCCAAGCCATGCGCCACTGGGAGAAGCACACCTGTGTGACCTTTATAGAGAGGACGCAGGAGGAGAGCTATATTGTCTTCACCTATCGACCGTGCGGGTAAGTCTCTGGGATTTCCAGCTTGTAACAGGAAGGGAATGAAGAATGTTCGGCCTCTGTTGAACCCTCGTTATCTTCAGCTAAGTCATTCTCTCCACTCAGGCAGGGCAGCCTTTCACTATTGTCCATCGTCGCTGTTTGCTGCTTGACTGCAGTGAGCCTGACTTGTTAGTTTCATCCCCTACCAGTCTTGAAAGAGACAGAGACAGTTTCCTGTCCCTCATCATCATCATCATCATCATCATCATCATCATCATCATCATCATCATCACACTGCATCAGTCAGTCGTGTCACACATGGCCACACAGGAGAGGAGAGGCTTCCCTAGCTGCTCACTAGGAATATTTACTGCACCCCAGCAAAGTTCACTCAGCTTTCCTCATTAAACAAACTGTCTGAGCAGAAGCTGGCTGTGGCTTTTGTTGTTGCTAAGCGACTGTTGACAACACACAGGGCTCTTTTATATTTTGAGGAAATACTCTTTAAAACATTTGCTGTTTTATGTTTTTGGTTTTTTTTAGATCACGCACACTGATTAGCTGAAAAGGTCGGCGCAGTTTAGAAAAGTACTAGTAAGTTGTCTAGCGTAAGCAGTGGTTTAATTGTCTGAGATTTTATCATTCAACATACCATTATGTCGTCACGTCTAATTCACATTTCCTCTAATTTATTTTATTCAGTGAAAGTGGGTGAAGTGCATGTTTTTTTTTTTTTTTTTTTTCCCAACCTGGTTACGGCCGTTTTTATCCCGGGCCTCTGGAGCAACAAGGATGACATTATCCTTACAGGCAGCAGTGGTTAGCAGTGGAAAAGCTTGACTCTGCTGCATATTCAGAAGGCCCCCATCTGTCCTTCTGTGCAAAGTTCAAGGCGTGTCTCAGGAGAGCCTGGCTCTGCTCGCAGTAATTAGAGAGCGGCTGTCTGGCCCACAGGGCACGTATGTGTTTGCCCATGCTGCAGACTCCCACACTCACCCTCTAATGTCACGCTGAGATGGAGCTCCAGCTTCACCAAGTAGATTACACAGCTGATTAATTCGCTTTTTAGCCTTCGTATAATAAAAAATAATAAATGTAAACTGATTAAACAAATAAATCCACAAATTAATAATGCACTCAATATATTCCTAAATTTAGAGGAATATAAAATTTTAATTTTAAGACAAAGTCCAACCCGTGCCGAGTTGTCTTTTTTTGTTCTTGCTCCCATTTTCACCAACAGTTCTTCCTCAGTGTAGATCAGAGTCAAAGCCAGTGTCACTCCTCACATGTTTCCTTACTGGTTTTAAAAGCTAACACAGCCAAACAGCATGTCCAGTGCCAGCTGTTTGTTACTGATAGTGCTCGCTGTCTTTTGTAAAGGTGAACAAAAGCTTTGCCGGTGATTCAATCCAGCAGTCTGGGTGTGTGTCTTCTTCTGATTTTTTTTACATTCACATCTTCAAAAAGACAGTGTTTGTACAACTGCAAAAAGCACAGTGACAGTGTTGCCATGTTAAAGGGAATTCTTTACAGAATGTGAGACTTTAAACGGAAAGATCAGCCATTCTCATTGTCTATCCAAAAATCAGTGTTAAACATGTTAAAGCAGAACTAAGTAACTTTCGCTTAGCGCTCCCCCTAAAGGTCCCTTTTGGCTATGCGCACTGAGAAGACTGTTGTAAATTGCGCAATATAAATAAAGTTGACTTGAGTTGCTGTACCGGGGCAAAATTGAAGAGTTTAACCTTGAATAAGCCTACATTCTGAGTGAACTCATCCTTTAGTAACTCAGTAAGTTAATCATTTATACCATAAAACTAATGATAAGGGAAGTGATCAGCCAGTTGTGTCCCCTGTCACCCTGCTACACACACACACACACACACACACACACACACACACATGTTCCCTGGTAATGACGTCAATGGAGCGATGAAGTGACGAAAAAGCACCGCTGTGTTCAAGCGACTCATCACGGGCGACTGAAGTGACTGCAGTCGCTACAGTCGCGTTCGGTGTGAACGCACCTTTAGTGTGTATTGGGCTGTCGTAAAGGAGTACGTCTTGTCACCGGGTCGCAGGCAGGAAAGTTGCAAGTGCGGTTTTCTGGCCAGAGACAGCAGGGGGAGATGAAAGACCCCCGGTCACCCCATAAACACTTGTATTACCCTCACAGGGACTACAAGAAGGATTCATTAAGGTGAAAAAGTTACTTAGTTCGGCTTGAAGTAACTTCTTTGATACATAAAATCTTAGTCGCTCTGCCACATTGAAGAAATAAACAATACAATAAAGATCCCACAATGCAATGTGTTGCAAATGTCAACAGTGTTTAGAGTGAAAATGAATCCAAACCTTAAAGTTGCAATTTTGACCATTTTACTTTCTTTTTGGAGTAAGGATGTTCGATTCTTTGATCTAGGAAGCATACATTGTGATTTTATCTAATAAGCTTAAAGTCAGCTTCTAAAGAACGTGTTTATCCATGTGTGTGATTTCATGTTTGTCTGGCTGTTGAATTTCAGGTGCTGCTCATATGTGGGTCGGCGCGGTGGAGGCCCTCAGGCCATATCCATCGGTAAAAACTGTGACAAGTTTGGCATCGTGGTCCACGAGTTGGGTCACGTGATCGGCTTTTGGCACGAACACACGCGTCCCGATAGAGACGAACACGTCAGCATTATTCGGGACAACATTCAGCCAGGTAGGAACACAGCAGAAACGGACACTAGTCTCCATTCAGACAGAAAAGTCTCTCTTGACCTTTGCTCATTAAAATACAAAAGGAATTACTGGCCTTCTCATCTCTACTGTGCTTTTCCTCTCCACAGGACAGGAGTATAACTTCCTTAAGATGGAGCCGGGGGAGGTGGACTCTTTGGGAGAAGTCTACGACTTTGACAGCATCATGCACTATGCCAGGAATACATTCTCCAGGTAGGAGCCAGGACATGTTTCATTCTAGCAGAATGATGCCTATAAAGAATTGTAATCCATCCTCATATCTGTCTCTGTAAACTTGGTAGTGTTGCTTGATTTCCAAAAGGATTCTTAAAATTCGGATATAAAAACCCGAAATCTTCCATACCAATAAATCACTGAAAATCCAGCTTGCTGCATGAAGCCTTTGAGTTTACTAAAGCCAGCTGCTACTTGAACCATGCATCTGGATGAGACTTGTTTCTTTGGATTACGAACCACTTTAAACTCTATTCTAAATGAGGTTTCTGTTCCGCCAATTTTAACCCTGTTACTTTTTTATGCTGGACTTTAATAACTCAATCTCGCATCGGTTTTGGCTTCAAGGAAACTAAAGCAGAACAGATTATTGCAAATTTGGGACTGGATAAGGTAGTCTATTGCTGTACGAGGATGACTGTGTTGGAAAAATGATACACATAGGGTTTGGAGTTGATCGTTAATTGGATGTGTCTGGTTTCATTTAGTTTCTTTGTATTAAATACTCAATATATCTGAGGAAATGGGTGCCAGACATAGGCAACTGGTGGCCCGTGGGCCGCATGTGGCCCTTGGTCAAATTTTGTGTGGCTCCCAAAACAAATCCCTAAAAATTGTATTTCTAGAAGTTGGAAGGAATATGAAACCCTACATGAGACACAAAATAACTCCCAAAACACACAAATCGACAGCAAAATGCACAAATTACACAAAGACACACAAAATGACAACAAAGTCAGACACAAACAAAATAACTACCAAAATACAAAAAACAACACATTACAGAATGGCTCCAAAGACACACACATTGTCAACAAAATTACAAAAAATGACAATGAAATATGGAAAACCTCAACCAAAATACAGAAAGTGACCCCAAAAATGCACAAAATTACAAGAACACACAAAATGACTACAAAAAACTGACAAAACAACAAAATCAGACAAAAAAAGAAACCCTCCCCCTATATCAATGCTCAGATCAATGATTATTCTAAATACCAGTGTTTGGAATAACGGCGTTTAAAATAACGGCGTTAAGTAACGGCGTTTGTTTTTCAGTAACGGGGTAATCTAATTAATTACTTTTTATGCCGTTATAACGCCGTTATCGTTACTGAACGTTAAATGCGGTGCGTTACATGCATTGATTAAATAAACTGTTATCCAAAAGCATCTCTGGCTTCTTACTCAATGTAGTGAGGAGGTTCAAAACAAGGTGAGCGATTATGATTGGCTAAGGTGACGTCATGTTTCATGGTAGCCAATCAGAGCCAGTGTTTTTACACATGTGCCAGCAAGAGGAGGCGGGTTAAAAACAAGGTGGGCGATTATGATTGGCTGAGGCGACGCACACGCGACACACGCGCGCACACACACACACACACACTGCAGATTTGATGAAGCAGCAGTGATGGCGAGCGTGGAGCAGTCTGATGAAAAGTTGTCATTTTTAAGGTGACGATACAAACACTACTTTAAATTAATTGTGGTCAAAGGCAAGAACGTACATGTGAAGTGTTCATTATATCCAGGAGTGAAGACTTTGTCCACATCTGTTGTAAGCAACTCAAATTTATTGAAGCACCTCACAACACGCATCTAAAAAATCTGAATCCTTTGACATAGAGCAACTTTTTTTTTTTTAACAGTAACGCAAATAGTTACTTTCCTTGGTAATGAGTTACTTTTATTATAGAGTAATTCAGTTACTAACGCAGTTACTTTTTGGAACAAGTAGTGAGTAACTATAACTAATTACTTTTTTAAAGTAACGTTCCCAACACTGCTAAATACTGACATAATTATTGATAGCGTGGCCCTAGGATCAGGTACCATCACATTTTTGTGGCCCCCGCTGTGATAGCGTTGCCCATCCCTGTCCAATAACAATAAAGGCTGTTTTTTATTTAACTTTTTAAAGCTTGCAATCCACTAACTACCTAATAGCTGAAAGTGATGCATGAAGGTTGAAAGGGAATAAAACTCTATCCCCCCCACCACTTAAACAGTGGTACCCCCCTTTAAAGGTCTCAGGGTGCGATCACTCGGGCTCGAACCTTTAACCTTTTCAGTTACTCAGCGTAGCTTATCCGCCTCAATCTCTCGCTCAACCAAAAAAATATAATCTGTCCACTTTGCAGATTCTTTCGTTTTAGGCGACAGTGATGTCTTTGTAGCCACAGTAAAATGTTTACCTTCCAGCCAACAGCCTGTTCAAATTAAGGCTCCTCTGCCTTTGCTCTCTGTAAAAACAGCTTTACTAAAAAACCCTGCAACACTAACACCTGAAGAACTCCCTTATGAAACTCTCAAGGTTATGAAGCTCCTTGTAAATGCCATGATTCCATGCTATAAAGCAACTCATTAGGATCCTAAAAGCTCTATGAAGAGGCTTTGATGATGAGAAACAGGGCTATTGTTTTGTTTAATTAGCCTGGTAATGCAAAACCCCTTATTTTTTTTAGCGTTTAGCATACTATCTGACAATGACCTATATTTAGTATTTAATTGGCAGGGCATGTTTAATTGTCCTCATCACAATTTCTTTTCTTTTTTAGTAATTACTTTTTGAGATGAACTAACAGTGACACAAACAACAATAATATCAATGATATATCAAAGGATGGTTTAAAAAAAAGAGAGAGTCAAAATGAATAATAATAAAAAATAACCAGTCACAATCACAACAGAAACAGCAGTGATGAATAGCCTCATTAGCAAACAATGATAAGAAAAACAAACGCAGTGATCGCCACAATAGTCAAAGTAAGAAAACACACACAGACGTACAAAAATATTAAGACAAATATTACAAAATACATGAGAATGATTGATTATGACAGTAAATACTTGCTTTAAATAATGACCTTTTGGAATATCAGTTTCCATTTTCTGTCACATACCCATGTCTACAGTCTTGATTTTAAAGTCATTATTTTCATTAATTATTTTTCTTTCACTATTACGCCATTCATTTTTAGTTGGGACGATTTATAATAACCGATGTGACATATGTATGTTAATTAGATAAAAATTGTTGCAATTGTCAATAAAAGTTTGGGGAGTCGTTTTGAAAAAACTGTTTTTGAAAATGTGGAATACATAATTTACATTTTCAAAACCCATTTTCCAAAATGTAAATATTCTAGGGCAGGACCAAAATGTGTGCAGACATTTTGCTGAATTTTCTCTACATTTCCTCCAACACTCACAAGTTATATCTGATTTAAATTTAAAAAAAGTATGTATTTATAATTTTCCACTGATAATCTCTCCATGCCATTG
Source organism: Gouania willdenowi (assembly GCF_900634775.1). Taxonomy (NCBI): domain Eukaryota; kingdom Metazoa; phylum Chordata; class Actinopteri; order Blenniiformes; family Gobiesocidae; genus Gouania; species Gouania willdenowi. The sequence goes on from NC_041052.1 coordinate 21,725,954, forward strand.
AGAGGTTAATAATGTGTGTATTTTTACAATTTTTTAGCCAGACTGAGTTCTGATTCTAATTTGTTCTTGGTTCGTCATCACTGTTTCATTGACACATGAGGAAACGTTTAGCCGAATCCCCATGATTTATTGTTTAAACTGAAACAAGTGTTAATTTTGTAACCACTGTTCTACTGTGGTTGTGCCGTGTAAAATGATTCACTTGTTAATCGTTGGAAATTATTATGCTATAAAATGCCATCAGTGCCTTTGTAGGCTTAGTAATTAAATACTACTCCATAAAAGTAGGTGGCAGAAGGTAGCACAAAGTGATGGTGTAACATGGGACTTTTTTTTAATGCATAAGCAATAGATATCATAGAAGAGTAGATATGACACGCCTCTTTGAGCCAATAGTGAGGCTAAGCTCGTCGGTTCAAAGTGACGGGGCTTTCCTTTTTTAATTCACACAAATGAACAACTCAAGGATGCCTGTACATTGTGCCGCATACGGTTGTACAGTAAGACGTACAGTTGAAAAGGGGGAACTGGGAATAACCTTTCATAACGTTCCGTTTTTTATTTCAATCAAATGTTCTGTGTTATTAGCACATATTTTGACTTTCACAATTAAGTGAACCACGTGAAAATTGGTTGAGAAATGAGTAAATGAGTTATTTTCAATGTACATGCATTGCCTTCGATGGGAACGTTGCCCCTACCAAGATGGCCGCCACATAGGCACATCGCTTTGTCTTCCAAGAGATCTATGGCATAAGGAAGTGTTTCTCAAATGGGGGTACTTGAGAGAGGGGGGGAGAGGAAAATTAACAAATGAAAGCATTAAAAATATGGGGTTTTATAATGTTTATTTTTAGTTCAAAATGATAATTGTGCTAAATATTACCAGCAAGAAAAAAAATAGTGAAAAATAAAAAGAACAGACAACAAAATGCACAAAATGACGCCAAAAACACACACGAAGAGAGAAAAATACTCACCAGCAACACACAAAACGGTAATGGACACGCTAAAAGATAGAAAAATACACAAGATCACTACAAAATACACAAAAATAGCTGAGAAACATACAAAACGACATAAGAAACGACCAAACGACACTAAAAACACACACACTGAAATAGAATAATTCAAACACCAACACAAAATAGGACAAAAATATACTGAATAATAAAAAAACAGACAACAAAATACACAAAAACACAAAATTATGATAGAAATGATCTCAATTAGAACACGAACTGAAAAGGGTCAGTCTTGGTCTCACATCACGAGGGAGAGGACCGTTTATAATAAAAACAATCTATTCAGGAGGCACAAAATACTGTTTTATTCTATTTTATTTTTTTTACAAAATGAGATTCTTTAAAATGTGTGCCATCACTCATTAATTCCATCATTATGCTCTATAGTTAAATGTTTTACCAGAATTCTGAGCAAAATGTTGTAGTTGGACAAAGGGGATACTTGCATTCAAAAGTCAGAGAAAGTGGGTACTTGAGCCAAAAAAACCGTTTGAGAACCACTGGCATAAGATATACTGGGGCTCACAGAAGATTGAAAGTCAATGCACTTTTAAAGTAAAACTAATGAAGCTTATCTGCAAAAAAAACAAAAAAAAAAAAACATCTCAAGAGCTGCACTGTTTGTGTTTGTACACTAAAATTGCATTAAAGTTTAACTGCTTGACCTCATACAGTGTTCCAAGGCATGATGCAGGAAGCTTGGGCAGATGTTGTGCTGTCATTCGCCACTTCACAGGAGCGTTGCGGTGCTCTGCGACAAGCCACATGACACACAGTGGCCTGCCTGGACCTTAGTGCAGTCATTATAGCCTGAGGTTCACTTTGAGTGCAGCTTACCAGACGGGTGGCTACAAAAATAGACAGATGGGAAGAAGTCAAATAATAATTCAGCCTCTGATTGCTTGTAATCACAAACACATGACCAGCGACTGTGGAAGTTTGATCTTTCAGAACACGTTCATGAATTTATTATTCTATGCCACAAGGTTTAAACCTTGTCTTTGGGTTATTTTTGTAAGGCATGCGACTGCTTAATTGTACACCAGCCTTGGTTTCACTCCAACATCTGCTGAGGAGACAAAGAAAATGAGCAGTCACTTTAACGTTGTGCTGTTCTACCTAAAGCTGCTAATCGTTGTGACAGCCCTCACTTAGTCTGAGTTGGTGTAATGTGATCTCTGGGCACACCAAAGAAAACCTCACGAAAACAAGTGAGCGCCGATTATGATCATTACTTTCTCAGCCTGATATACGAACCAGCTGTTGGCTGAAATGACTTGGCCGTCTTTGTCAACAAAATGTTTATATATTTATACAATGAAATGGGCTAAGTAGCTAATAAGGTACATGTGCACAATTTACAACGCCTCACGCACAAGTCCCAGCTTTCAATTAATCAGTTTAGTTTTTTTGCTACAGTCAGTTGCGCTGTAATGATAATGAAAGGCTGTTCATTCATTGTCCGTTGATGGCCGTGATGTTCCTGTGGAGCAGCAAAAAAAGTCATGTTGGTTGCTTCCTCCAAATTTCTAAAGACGTGCATGTTGAATGCATTACTATCACAACATTTATGTGCATAATTTTTTATCTAAGTTTTGGCCCTAGAATTAACATGCAACATATTTAGGATGATGTGCGCCCTCTTCTGGTTAGATCAGGTAATATATACTATACTGTTAAGCTAAATAGACTTTTCTGTGCTTTAAACATCATAAAAGTGCTATTAGGGCTTCATACACATGCCCAAAGTGTTTTTTTCATTGATTCCCTCAAGAGGGTGATTTGCTCCTTTCTTACTGCAGGGCGAACACAAACACCTCGCTCCAATTTGATGACGCGTTCCCACTTGGATGATGAATTTGACGCGGCACTGAGCTGGAGAAGCCGCGCCTCCAGGAAGCTCTCTGCCGTGAGTGACATGTAAACAGACACGCCCACAAAGGTGAGCATTTTAGCGTCCTTCGCGCAGTGCTACGCTGCTCGGCTACGGAGTGAGTGGGAGGAGGGCGGGCCGTCACCGCGCGGGGAGGAGGAAGTCAGCGTCCCGTTTATAGACGCGCCGAGTCATGAATATGCATAAGTAGGCCGCGAATCAGCCTGTTTGTGTACAGTTGCTCAGTAAGTGACTTTTCAGAGGCTAAAACTCTGGAAAACAGGCGAGTTTGGGAAAATAAACCTCAAATACTATGTTTTTGGAGTTCTTAGAACAAATAGAGATGGTTGAAAAATAGCATGATATGAGACCTTTAAAGAGCAGAGGTTCTCAACACATGGGTCGGGATCTAGTTTCAGTGAGACGCAATGATTTGTAAAACAAATTTAGATATAATTGCTTTCACCTTCCTCATAGAGTATTTATTGGTTGCAACAAATTGTTAGTTTTTCCATACATGGTAGTTAAAAGGTGGGCGGGGTTATAATGTTGGAAGTGCTTCTGCTTCTGCCCTGGACCAATTGGAGAAGTTGTCATTTGGCTGATCTGCAGAGTCAGATTCCCTTTGATTTGCAAGGTATCAACACTGCTTCTGCTGCTCCTTGTGGCTGAAGTGGGTATTTACATAAGTAGATGAATAAAAACACTGAGATGGAGTATTTCCAAATGTGCAGAACTTGCAGGTAGTCCCTGATTCTGATTCCTTTAAATGTGGTCCATGGGACAACAAGCCATGAATCGCCACCCAAGTAGCATGACTTGTGGTTGAAAGTGTCAGAACACACAGTTGACTATAGTTTTATTTCTAATGGAGCCTCACATTAACAGGTACCCCTGTGCTGACTGTAGTCTTACAATGGGGGTGTAAGCATGTGATATTTTTTTATCCATTTAATTCTCCATCATCGTGTAGGGGGTTATGAATATTGTGTTATATGAATTATTAAACTGTCCCTTTTCCAATATCATATACATAAATGTTTCATTCTTGGGTCTGGGGTGATTTTTTTTTATGAGCAGGATGTTGATGAATGCAGTTTAAAACATGTATCTGCCCATGTTGTTCAACTGACAAACATCTATAAAGCAAGGAATCTCTGTGTGTGTGTTCCTCAAATATCTCTGTGAATCAGGCTCAGATGGATCTGAGACTTTCAACATGGCTGCTTCTTGGTTCAAAAGTGTGCAACATTGGATTTGTTTGGACTGCAGTGATAACAGTAATTAATTATTTCATAAAATTGTCCACCGGGAGTGAACGATTTTATCAAATTTTAGAACTAATGACATTATCACTGTGGACTGAGCCTTTGCTGGCTTTTATCCCGCGGAGCAGTTGGCCAGGTTAGAGGCAGCCTGTGGGCGCACCAGAGCCAATCACTCTGTAAGCAGCGGGGCAGAGGGCGGACGGTGTCTGACTGGGATCAGCCTGTCCCGGGCGGGGGGTCCCGCCACGGCCCGGGGCTGAGGGGCCGTGCGTACGTGTCTGCATGCGTGTGTGTTTGTGTGTGTTTAATTTAATTAAATTTGCATTAGGAATTAAGTGTTTACAATGTCATTTTAAAGAGGATTTAACTTTCATTTTGAATGAAAGAGGAATTTAAGCTCCCATGTAAACCATCCATGAAAAAGCTACTTAACCTCCCACTTTTCTATAGCTAGACATACTTCCTATGGGCACTGCACTAGTGTATGTAAATTAAGATCTTTCAAATATTCTGGACATTTTCTTTCAAAAGTTAAAGGGTGGTTTTCTGCCTGGAAACCCCTCTGAGTGTTTGAGTGTGCCTAATGAAGTCACAGATGACTGTATTCACATGCTCGTTCCACTCCGCTGCCTCTCCCATGCCCTGGTGTACTCTCTATGTGTAGTGGCCTCTTCCCAGATCAGCTGTCTTGCTCTTTGCAGCAAACACATTCTGGGAAGCAGAGAGGGAATCTTTGTCTGAATGGGGGCTGATGTTGGAGCTTGGCCAATGTACAGAGATTCCTGTCTAGCCTTGTGCATCCAAACGGCAGGTCCACCTCAGTTAGTTTGTTTTTGCTGCCAAGTGACTGTAGTGGAGTGTGGACTGTGATTTTTTTTTTTTAAAATCAAGAAACACTCTTAGAGCTTCCTTTTTAACGAAACATAAATAACAAATACCACCCTGTAATTGCCGGATCTCATTAGATCTCAGAAGCTAAGCAGGTCTGGGCCTGGTTAGTAGTTGGATGAGAGACCACTGAGAATTCCAGGTGTCACAGTGGAGGACAGTCACACCAGTGGTATCTGTCATTGTGTCTTTGGGCAAGGCACTTCACCCACATTGCCTAGTTTGAATGTAGTGTGTGAGTGAGTGTTGGTGATGGTTGGAGGGACCGATGGCGCACTATGGCAGCCTCGCCTCTGTCAGTCTGCCTCAGGGCAGCTGTGGCTACTATAGTAGCTTACCACCACTAAGTGTGGCGTGAAAGAATAATGCCTTAATTCTGTAAAGTGCTTTGAGTGTTTATGATATATATATATATATATAAAATCCAATGCATTATTAATATTATTATTACATTTGTCAACCTAACTAAAGTCCACTGCAGGTTTTCCGTTTAAAACAGGGGTCACCAACACGGTGCTTGCGGGCACCAGGTAGCCCACCTGGACCATGTGAGGGGCCCTCAGGAGCTCTAGTCACCAATGAGGTCCAACTAAAATCTGATTTTCTTTACAGGATTCAAACTCAAAAAGATAAATACAGATGTAGTTAGTACTTAGTAGAGTTAAATACTGCTGCACCTGATAAAGTGTTAGTATTAAAGGGCCCATGTTAAGCTAAATCAACTTTTCTGTGCTTTAAACATCATAAAGTGCTATTTAGGCTTCGTACACATGCCAAAGGTGTTTTTTCATTGATTCCCGAGAATTGTTAGTTCGAGGGTGATTTGCTCCTTTCTTACTGCAAGGTGAGCCCAAACACCTTGCTCCAATTTGTTGACTCGTTCCCACTTTGATGACGAATTCAGAATCAGAATCAGAATCAGAAACAACTTTATTGACCAAGTAATGTATGTTATACACATGAGGAATTTGACTTGGTGAACTGTGCTCTCTCTAACAGTGTAAACATTAAATAATAACAATCAACTAGAAAAAAAATGAAAAATAAATATAAACATAAATATAAACAGTATTTAGACTAATATGTGCAGAACTAAATAAAATAACAAGATAATAATAATAATAATAATAATAATAATAATAATAATAATAATTAAAAAAAATTATAATACAATATAGTAATAAGATAATAGTGCAGTAGTGCATTGATGAGTAGTGCAGGTGAGCATTTAAATTAAATATGCAGAACTGAGCTGGAGAAGCCACACCTCCAGGAAGCTCTCTGCTGTGATTGACATATAAACAGACCCACAAAGGTGACATATCATCGTCCTTCGCGCAGTGCTATGTATGTATTTTCTACAGTCTATGTATGTAATGAAAAATGCCCCGCCCCCACACGCCCTACATCACCGTGCGAGGAGGAGGAAGTCAGTGTCAGGCTATAGACACGCCCACTCATGAATATGCATAAGTAGGATGCAAATCAGCCTGTTTGTGTAGAGTTGCTCAGAAAGTGACTTTTCAGAGGCTAAAACTCTGGAAAACAGGCGAGTTTGAGAAAATAAACCCCAAATACTATGTTTTTATAGTTCTTAGAACAAATGGAGATGGGTGAAAAATAGCATGACATAGGACCTTTAAATTAACTTATCTTTAAATGTTTATTTTCACTGAAACATTGTGACAAATGTTTTCAAGTCCTGCAGATTTGCTGAGTGGTAGCCCTTTTGATTATTCAGTACCTATGAAGTACAGTAGCTCACAGTTTCAGAAAGGTTGGTGACCCCTGGTTTAAAGCGAGCTTTTAGGGGAAAGATTCTAATCTTGTGATGGATTTATGTCAGTTCCGCAGATCTCAGTTTTGCTGTTTTGACACCTAATTCAAGATTGAAGACAAGTTTTAATCCTGAAACAGCGAATTGTACAAAATAGGTTTATGTGAAGTTCTTGTCACTGGTTCTTGTCTGATGTGTAAAACTGAACTATAAATGTGCTAAAAGATGCTGTAAAAACCCTTCTTTGCTGCTGAGTGTGTTTGGCTCCCGTTGGTTTTTCATTAGTGCTTCCAGGCATTTCCATTTTTTGTGCTGATTCAGTGGCGGATTTACCTGTGTCAGTGTCTTGTTTTTGTCGTCCCATTGTCGGACGGTGTGTTTGCTCCGTGTTGTACAGTAAATCACCGTGGGAAGCCAGGGCCTTGGCTGTGGATGTTGTTGGGAAGATTTCATGGCTTGTCTTGATGTTTTGCAGTGTCTCCAGGGTACAAGCCAGGCTGATCCTATGCTTTTTGTTCTGGGGGAGTGTCACTCGGCCCACTACTCTGTTTGCCTCCACCCCCCTACTTTGCTCCAGAAACATTTTTCAGGCCTGGTGCATGGAAATGTGCCAACTCAAATGTAGACCTGCCAGTGTGCCCTTTGTCTGTCCTGACACTGGCTGGAGTGGCCTTTTTTTTTTTTTTTTTTTTTAACCCAGCAGCTAGCATACAGGCTCCTGGATGCTAACAGACTAACACAGACCATCTAAACTGTTAGCTCAGGCTGCTCTGTTTGCACATGCCTGGTGTTGATAGGCATGTCGCTATGGGAACAGCAGAGAAGCAGCCATTGCTCACCAAAGAAGCAGATAAATTGGTCAACCGTCATTTCATTTGAAGAGGCAGTATTATAAAAAAACAACAACTTTATAATGGTTTTGATACAATGATATACATTCCTTTAGCCTCATTCAGAGGGCCAAAGTTAAATAGGTTTGGTTTCCTCCCTCCCTTGCTGTTCCACATTTTGTAAAAAGTCAGCCCCAAACGGGCGAGTTGGATTTCCGCCCAATATTACCTCATAAGTCAGAAACTGACAACCTCCTCCTGACAATCCTCACTCCAACTACCCTACATAAGAATGTGTGCTCCTCCCTCTCAAACTGACAGGTAAAACAAACCATGTATAGGCAGGTTAAAGCTGATCTCCGGAGAAATCCAGTTTCTGAGAAATCTATGTTTATGTATGATTCTTTTGAAATGCAAAAAAATACCTAACTAGTCTTTTACTATGGTCTACTACCGGTGGTCATTCATATACATTAATGTATTTAAGTCCCTCCTTCGTCCTATAGACCCCTATACAAATGGAAACAATTGCCGAGTGCACCCAGCCAATAGGCTTTGACTTCACGGAGCGAGGATGTCAATCAAAGTGAATGCGCATGCTGCGTAAACTGTGCACAGAAACGAGGCCGCGCATCTCAAACAGATATCACTCTGCGCAGCAGAGCGTCATGGAGGAGCACTCCGAAACTCCAAAGTTACCCATACCACGATTGCCAACGTATAAAGCTTCTACTAAAAGACAAAGAAAAATCCGAGTACAAAGCTTTTGGATAAAAGTCTTTGTGACCACAACAGAATTTATCTCGGAGCTGCTTTTCAAAGGTGGAGGGACTTGTTGCTTTTAAAAAAATTCCGAACAGACTAGGATTTGGCAACATTTTTCAGGGATAAGCAATAAACATGTTTTAATCAAAGGTTATGGCACTCTAACAATAAATGTGTAGTTTTTGTAGTTATGCGACTTAGTGATGTTTTGCTATGGGCGTGCACAAACGTAGAGGCGTAGCTTTTGGTAGACTGGCAGAGGCAGGGGAGGAAGTAGAGCTGTTGAGGGCAGAATTGCAGCTTTAATATCACAAGTAATATGTTTACGTGCAGTATATACTGTAGATAAATCAGCATATAGATAATCTGAAGCGTATTTTTTTGGCTCCTTCCAGAAGCAAGGTTTTCTTATTTGATATAGTAGGTGGGACTACCTGTCGTGGATAAATACATTTCACCAGCCAATCAGGATTGGTGTAATGAGATAGGGCTTCTGAGATATGACGTGGAGGCGTATATCCCATAGTGAGACATCTCACTCATTTTTCTCAGAGAACCGGGGTTATGTAAATAACCTATAGTTTTTAGGAGCGGTCTGAAAGTGACTTTTCAGAGGCTAAAACTCTGGAAAGTGAGTTTGGGAAAATAAACCTCAAATACTATGTTGTTGGGGTTCTTAGAACAAATGGAGATGGGTGAAAAATACTGTAGCATAATACTAGACCTTTAAAGCTGTGTGGATGTTTCTCTCAACTGAGTGCTTTTCATGCCTCTCAGTAACATAGCAATGTCAGCATGTCCTTTCTCATGACTTAATAACATGTATAAGGAACTCCTAATATCTTTGGAGAAAGCTTGAACTTTTACTTATCCATCTGTGTCACAGACGTGTTGTGTGATTGATGCCGGCCTAATCTCTGAAGGGTGTATGACCCTGATGCTAAAGGAGGACCATGATAAGTGACTGGATCTGTCCATGTGATACGAGCAAGTTCATGAAATATCAAATAGATGTATGGTATTAATACATAGATATAATGTATTTGTTTTGGGCAGGCACTCTTGCATACATTGATTTAATTTCATTGTTCTGGGGAAAGTAGGAAAGGAATTCAGAGGTAGCCTAATTTGATTTATCTTACTCGACTTGGACCAAATTTTACAATAACAAATAGAATAAACCTAAATCAAATAGGGAAGAGTTAGAATCAAATCAACATGGTCCCCTGACTTCCTGGGTTAGCATGTTCTCTGCTAGCTCCTTTAGGTCTTTTCAGGGCCTCCTGCTTGCTACCCACATTCCCAAAACATGCATGTTCAGCTTATTATACTCCCATCAGTCATCGCAGATGATTTGTTGGACTGCCTATAATTTTCCTGCCACTGCAATTTGGGAAACAATGCTGGTTGGTATCACCGTCTTACTGCACAGACATTGTGGGCTGCCTGCGGTTGAATTCTAGTGCTCTGATTTCCTCCCACAGTCCAAAAATATCCATGTTCGACAGACAATCAATCCAATAGCCACCTTACAAACTCCAGTAAACCTGTATTTTGGCCCTGCTTTAAACTGGTATACCATACCTTTGTGGGAATCATCGAGAAAACCAATCCCAGGTAATTAATGCTAGCAGAAATAATTTCAGTGAGCAGACTTAGTTAACTAGGCTAACATTAACGCAAGTTGTGATAATTAAAATAGGGCAAAAACTAGAATATTATCAAAACCGGACGACTAAAACTTAGAATAGATTATATTTTGCTGTTAATTTTCATTGTTACTACATTGTGAATTAAAAAGTTGTAGTTTAACTATAGAGTTTGAAGATGAAAATTGTGTTGCAGTTAAAACAAAAGCATCCAAACCTCATGGTACCATGATCATTCACACTTTAAAGACTTGGAATAAATTTCTCCATTATTAACTATACAGTAGGTCCAAATGTTTGGACACCCCTCATTTTGTCAAAAAATCACAATAAACTGTACAATCCAGACCCAGAATTTAGACAAAATCCAGAAATTACAAATATATAAATAAATAAACACTGTTGAAAACAGGTAAAAGTTTGCATATCCTGTGGTGCATCATGTCACTGATGAGATGAAATATTCACTTGGGATTATATCTATTAGTGATTATTTGCCTTAGTCTGAACAGCTCCACCTGTTTCTTCAGTTAAAAGTCTCACATATGCTCACAGTGAGTGTTGTCATAATAGAAAACCTCTCGCTGTTGCTGTCTTATTGGCATCATAAATCCCATATGCAGTAAAACATGTCACGGTAGCAAAATGTGCTGTATAACAGAGCTCTTAATCCACCCTGATTATGACGATGAGTCGTCCATGTGTCTCTCTTTTATACGAACAACCTTCTTTTCATCTGGCTCTGTCATGACAAGCAGAGCAGTGTTTACATCACAGCACTTTGCTATTCCACTCCTCCATAAGCAGTTAATCACAGCATTCACCGCGATGGAATGCCACTGATCAATGATAAGTCACCTAATCTTTTGACAAACATGTTTTATGGGAAAGTGGGCAGGGCGCGTTCATAAGGATTGTGTTCGTGATGCTGGATTTCATGCAACATTAACGTCAGGATCTCTCTCTGACTTACAGAGGCATCTTCCTCGACACCATCCTGCCACGCTACGATGTGAATGGAGTGCGACCACCCATTGGCCAGAGAACCAGACTTAGCAAAGGGGATATTGCTCAGGCACGCAAACTCTACAAATGCTCCAGTAAGACCAAAATGACAGATCCTGAGTGCTGTGGGTTTTTTCTTCTTTATTTCTGCATGTGTGAACAACATGGTGCTTAGAGAAAGAGTTCTGAGACTCCTCCTGTCTCCACCTCATTCAGCACACATATTGTGCACATACTTATCAATGTGGTGTGGCTCCTTGTGTACAGAAGCCATGGCTTGTAAGCTTTGGGACAGGAAGTTTGTCATCTCTTTTCCTGGAGAAACGCTAAAGAAACAGCTGTTTTTTTTTGTTTTGTTTTTTTTAGACGAGCACAAAACTGATCATTGGGAGTCGTTACTCAAGTTTACACTTCACAGCAGGAATAATATAAACTGAGAGGTTTTCTACTAAACATTATGCAACGCTAGCCGAGCTGCTCAGTTTGTTTAGAGAGCACGGATACGCCGCTGTCGACTGCAAATGGGATTTATGACATAAACAGATGTACAGTGGAGAGCAGCCTTCTGCTGGATGCATTTCACCTCCGACTCTTAATTGTAGGTCAGACCAGGAGAGATGAGCTGTCAGTCTGAAATGAAAGCCCCGAGAATAAACACGAGAAGGAAGCATCATTGCAATGTTAGTGTCCAAGTTGATGCTTTAGCTGTAAATATAACAGATCTTGTCTTCTCCTGTTAGTAAAGTTGGAGGACATGGCGTGCTCCGGGTGTGACGAGGTAGTGAGTGTCTTCATGTGTCTCGGAAGGAAAAACATTTGAACAGCCACAGATTTCTCATTGACGCATCGTTTCCGGTTGGGTTTGTCATCTCTGACGAAAGCCTGAGTCAGTTTGTAAACATTTAGTGGGCCATAGTGCAAATAACGCATTTCAAAAAGTGACGCTTACTGACCGGCAGTTCTTGGCGCTTGAAGTGAAGGGTAGTCATCAGTCTGGTACAAGAACATGCAGCGTGTCCTGCTTGTGTCGGCTTTGCGACTCCACTGAAGTGTCTGAGTTACTCAGTTTACGTATGCTGTGACGCAGGGTTGGAGCAGCGATATCAAAAGTAAGGGTGTTCTAAGGGTAGGGCAGCCGTCGACTCTCAATTTAGTTTATTAAATGTATTTACTAAAACCATGATAAAGCTGTTATTAAGTCAGTGATGCTCATACCTGTCAAGTATCCCGTTTTGGCCGGGAAACTCCCGTACTTTACCCCTCTTTCCCGCCATCTTCCCGTATTAGTATTTTCCCGTAAATATCCCGTATTTTACTGTAGTAATAATTAAAAGATGCCTTACTAAACTGAACGCCATCACTAGCCTCGCGAGAACTACCACCTGAAATGGCCTGAGTGGCAGTTTTCGCGAGATTAGTGCCGACAGTGGCAACAAACCCGGAAACAACTCAGAAAAGAGACGATGAATGAAGACGTTCCAGTGAAAAACACAAAGAACTCGTGTAAATACCTTGTAAAATGTGACAGAGAGTTTATCTTCCTAAAGAGCAGCAGGATGGGACACAGTTACATGTTCTGTTAGATTAATAACTGAGATTTTATCATCTACCACAGCGGAAGGAACCACGTAGGTCATCATGAAAAATCAGCCAATCACAAGCTCCACAAATATACACTGCTTTCAAAAAGTGTTAAATAATGTAAAGTCTGCAACAAATGTGTCAAATAAGTCATTAGTGATTACCAGAGAACCACATGAGTGAGCATGAGAAATTAAAAGAAAATATATAATGAAAATAAAATGTTAATGTCTAACTTAAAGACAAGCAATGTGAAATTAATAATAAATATGCAACATGTTGACTTGTATATAAACTGTAAGTATATTAAATAAACAAATGTGCTTCATATACACATTTATGTTCTTATTTAGGCTGTTTTATAATTTAGGAATTAGGGCTGAGTGATATATCGAGATTCAAGATGTATCGAGTTTTCTATTTTGGCGATATAGAAAACTATATTTTATATTTATGTAAATATTATAGCTTATCATGTATTGAAATACTAGTTTTAGGAGTCACTGCTTTTACTTCTCAGAAAAACATGTAAAGCTCAGTTTTGTTATTTTCAGAGTTTAACTACCTTTTACCAATAAACATTCCTTTTTCGTAATTTTTGTCAATTTTTGCAAGTTGTTTTTGACACTTTTATCCAACTTTTGTATATTCTTTAACCATTTTTTTTTTTTTGCCACTCTTGACTGCTTTTGGCCCATTTTAGTCACTTTTCACTCTTTTCTTGCCACCTGTTACTCATTTTTTGTCACTTTACTTCCACTTTACTCATCCCCGTTGACTCTTTGTTTACTTTCTCAGAACGGCGTCTGACTGTGATTGGCTTGATCACAATTCAATCAATCTGTCTGGACCAATATGTTTTCAACAACAAATCCCTCTAAAAAGTAAGGGGGATGAATTTTACCCCCACGGGTTAGACGCGCCTGCCGTGATGTGAGAAACCCCAAAAAAAGAAACACATTGAGAAAGCATTGAGCTTCATCTCACAGTAATGAAAGCCGTTAATGAATGAATGAATGAATGAAAAAAATGACTGACTGATTGAAGGGTTCTTCGCATTCGGCTGACAGATTTACTTATTCTGGTTTTTGATTTTTATGTCATCCTGTTTCTCCCTCACTTGTTTTGCCATGTGGTGGGTCCCTTGAGCCACCAGGCATTTTGTGAACTGTCTCTAAGTGGACCACAGAAACCAGGTCTCACTGGACCTCTATTTCTGTCCAGTGGTCAAGCTTTAGTTTCAATTTCTGTTCTTGTCAACACTGAATAAATGAAATGGCAATTTGCTGTTGGGAATAAACTGGGCCCAGCACTCCCACTAAAGCCCTGGATATTTGTAAAAGTGTGTCCCTCAAATCAGAGCTCTCAGCTGCCCTGAAAGCTCTACCCAGGGTGAGATCTACGGCAATAGTTTCTCTAGTCGCTACACAGACATCTCTGGGAAAAGTTCTCATTCCAGAGTAAAATGCGGGCGGACCTTACTATGTTACCTACTAGGGTTGGGCGATATATCGAGATTCAAGATATATCAAGTTTTCTATTTTGGTGATATCAAAAATTACAACATCTCCTATATCAATATATATATTTTCAATTAAAATGCACATTTTAGGAGTCACTGCTTTCACTGCTTCTCAGAAGAGCATGAAAAGCACAGTTTAGATTTCTGAGTGCGTTCTAACCCAGACCTCACCCTAAACAAGCCACACTACAGAACTCACTCACACTTGCTGTCCCTTAGAGGAGAAAAGGTTAAAAGTGGCACATATTGTACATCTGTTCATTAATAAATGTGCCTGTCTCATTGTGTACATTTTCTCTTTTTGTGTCCTTATGTGTATTTATGTTGTTCTTTTATGTATTTCCCCTGTTCGTTTGTTTTTTGTTGTTTTTGTATTTTTGTTGTCCCATTCTCCATTTTTTTTCTACTTTTGTGTATTTTTGTTTTTCTATTTAGTATTTCTTTTGTGTATTTCTCTGTTCATTTGTGTTTTTGTAGTAATTTTGTGTATGTTTTGCTAGTAGCCCAAGTTTGTGATGCACACATGAATTTTTTTTGTTTGTTTGTTTTTTTAACCTGAATCTTAAATCACCATGATGTTATTTTAGCCTGTGTGGCTTCTGCATCAACACATTTAAACCAGAACTGTCTTACTGGTCAGACTTTATTTGAATTGAAATGATCAAGATTTATATCGTACATCACCATTTTGGGAAAAAAAAATGAAATATGAATTTTGGTTTATATCGCCCACACTATTGACATAGAGGACTTTTTAATTTACTCTGCTGAATAAATTGAATTACTGTAGAAATGATGGAGTCAGTTGAGGATTGGCAAACCTAATGATAACATGCACCTTGTTGTGGCTCATATTTTTGATGCAAACACAAAGATTTTTGTGGAAGAGAAGGCGTTTTCTTTTACTAGGCACATTCCAGGGTAAAAATCACATGCGTAATACTAATCTGCTCATTTGCATTTCCTTTATTATCTAGTTAAAGCCGTCTTTCCTTGACTTATCTTGATACTTCCTCCTTATGCTCGGATTTAGTCCGTGCACAACTTCATCATCGAGTCACACTGACGGTTAGGGATGTTTTTACTGTTAGTACGTGCATAATGCATCTCATCCTGGAGAGGTTCAAGTTATTTATAGAGGGCCAGGTTTATTTTCAGAGGATGCTCTGAGAAAGTGTCTCACACACTCCAGCCATTTGTTTGAGCCTCCTTCATAGTTGGGGGTAGGGAATGGGTGAGATGCAGGGTTGTGGATAAATATCTTTAGCAGATGTGCCTTTGAACAATATAGAGTTGGCCTTTGCTTTTTCATGCAGTGTTATAATTCCAGCATCTGTCTCCTCAGCCTGGTTTCAGGGGATTTACTAGAGCTATGTTTGCATAGCTTGAATTAGTGGCTGAGGTGTTTTTCAGCAGATAACCTATTATTAGGGTGTACAGCGTATGGCTCGGGGCCTAATGCGTGTTTTGTTTCTGCACACAGGATGTGGGGACAGTCTGCAGGACAGCAACGGGAACTTTTCCTCCCCTGGCTTTCCCAACGGATATTCAGCATACATGCACTGCATCTGGAGAATATCAGTCACACCAGGAGAAAAGGTATGAGCATATGGACATAGCAGATCTTCTTTAAGGTGCCCTATAACGAGCTTTGATGTTTTTTAGTTTTAAATTTATTTGGGTTTTCACAGAATGTGACCTTTGACCCAGTGTGTCAGTGATTGTGTGTGTCTGTTTTTTTTCTCTTCCTCAGATCATTTTAAACTTCACCTCCATGGATCTGTACAGGAGTCACCTGTGTTGGTATGACCATGTAGAAATCAGAGATGGATACTGGAGGAAAGCACCACTTAAAGGTCAGTTTTAAAAATACCTGGACTGGACAAAGACCGTTTTCTTCAGTAAAACCTCACCAGCAGATGTTCAGCCTTTTGTTAAAAAAACTGATTATGAATTTCAAATCAGAAAACACAAGAGACAAACCTATTCCTCTGATTGTGTGCTTGGGGTTTTCATGCTTTTCTTCACTAATGTGACCATGTAAAGTAAATACATATGATAATGTTGATTTATGATCATGGTGAATACTGTACTGAGTACTGTATGTGTTTTTATTTTTAAATGACCAGTACAGTGCCTGTCGGAAGTATGTATTCATATAGTGGGAGCTTAAGTAGAGTTGTCAATTATGGACTAATGAGTATGTGTTTGAAGGTTGGATTCAAAGAGGTGTACATACTCTGTACTTTGTAGTGTTGTAAAGGGATTTATTTACAGTGCAAAGTAAAATAGCGTGTGCAATTTCCCTGGTTTAATTCTATGGGACATGCCCATGATCAGTTTGTTGTTTTTTAGTCACTGTAATGTATGTTTATTCGAGTCATTATGTGTATTTTTGTATCTTTCTGTTGTCTTTTTGTGCTTTTTTGTATAATTATTGGTTTTTGTTGCATTGTTTCTGGAGTAATTTTGTGTATTTTTGTAGCTTTTTATGGTGTAGTTTTGTGCATTTCTGTCGTCATTTTGTATTTTTTTGTGTACATTTTCTGTTTTTTACTTATTATCATATTCTTGTTGTCGTTTGGTGTATTTTTCTGTAATGTATGTATTTTGGAGTCATTTTGTGTGTTTTTGGAGCCTTTTTGTGTATATTTACAGTTATTTTGTCAGTTTTTGTTGTAATTTTGTGTGTTTCTGGAGTCATTTTGTATATTTTTGTGTATTTCTGTTGTCGTTTTGTGTACTTTTTGTATAAATAGTGTTTAGTGTTTTGTTTTATTTTCCTCATTTAGTATGTTTTTGTATTATAAATACCTTATGTGTGGTGAGGTTGTGTTGTGTGTACATGCATGCGTGTGTGCATATGTGCACGCACTCTATCTCTCTTTGCCCGGTGGCTGGATGCACACACTGGGACTATGTGCAAGCTGCTAAGAAAGTTTAGAAACAGCCAAAATGATGCATGCATTGCACACACAAACACGCGCAGTGTTTGCTGGCTCGGGTGCGCGCTCGGCAGTAGTGCACACACGTGACTACGGTGTGCAGCGATTGGCTGTAGTGCATCACATGACTAAAGGCTCCGGCAAAGGACAATTTTTTTTTTAAACAAAATTATTAATTAAATGTACTATTTCAGTCCAAACTAATCTCACGTTGCACAGCTTTGAACCAAGGTGCAGCTATGTAGCAAGTATGAGCTCTGTCTGTCCCTGAACACCAGAGATATTTGAGGCTCAGACACACATACACACAGATATTCCTTGCTTTAATAGATAGAAGATAGATAAAGCTTTCAGTGGTTTGTATGCATTAGTTTAAATTTAAATATATTAGGGAATTGAGGCCCAAGGGCTGCTGTGGGAGAAAATTCTACTTCATGGAGAAAGTATTGCTCTAAAGTGCAATAAAAAAAAAAAATGGTTAAATAAATATACGTACTTTTCATTTCAATAGTTAATATTGATTCAATGCCTTCACGGGGAAGAGCAAACGCCATGAAAAGTCAACTAAAGCAGAGAATGATTAAAGTGGATTGTCTGATTTTGAAGCACATTTCCATCATCTTAGTAAAAATAATGAGGTGTGATATAAAAGGTTTTCTGATGGTTTTTCCGTCTCTGTACATGTCGCCAGGTCGTTTCTGTGGTGATAAGCTGCCTGAACCGATCATCTCCACTGACAGCAGGCTGTGGATTGAGTTCCGCAGCAGCAGTAACTGGGTGGGCAAAGGTTTCTCTGCTGTTTACGAAGGTAAGTGTTGACTGTCAGCTGGCTGAATGCACTGCAGGTCACAGTCAACGGCTTGCACAGAGGCTGCAGCAAATTATATGTTACTTGGCTTTCACACCGTTAATATGTCAAGCACTTTATACTGCGTTATTCTGAATTTGGCTAGGCTTCACTTCCAGCCACGTTGCACATATCACTGAATCAGCTGCAAGCGTGCATTTTTCTCTGAGATGATATAGCTGTTTTGGGAGCTTTGCAGTGTTTTGATTGTTTTTACGGACACTTGCAGCCATCTGTGGAGGGGAAGTGAAGAAGGACAACGGCCAGATCCAGTCCCCCAACTACCCTGATGACTACAGGCCCAACAAAGTGTGTGTGTGGAAGATCTCCGTTGCTCAGGGTTTCCATGTGGGCCTTACCTTCCAGTCGTTTGAGGTAAGATGACTATCTCTATCTGTAGGTTGAATCATGTTCATTTGTCTGTATTTCATGGCTGATTTGTTCCTCTGTGGTTTTTCCAAGATTGAAAGACATGACAGCTGTGCGTATGACTACCTGGAGGTGCGCGATGGGAATACTGAAAGCAGCCCCCTGCTGGGCCGCTTCTGTGGTTACGACAAGCCAGATGACATCAAAACCAGCTCCAACCATCTGTGGATGAAATTTGTCTCAGATGGCTCGGTCAACAAAGCCGGCTTTGCTGCTAACTTCTTTAAAGGTGAGTGGTCAGACGCTGTTAATGTTTCAAAGCTGTCTGTGTATTTTCATTTTTTGAATTTGAATTTTATTTTGGCATTCTTCAGAAAAACAAAAAAACAGAACAAGCACCACTCAGTTATCTAACCAATCAGACAAAAGGGTGTAGGACACTGGGCTTGTAATCGGAGGGTTGCCGGTTCAAGCCTCACCTGGGCCATCACTGTGGGATGTTGAGCAAGTCCCTTAACCCCGAACTGCTCCCCAGGTGCCGCAAAAAATGGCTGCCCACTGCTCCTCAGGGATGGGTTAAATGCAGAGGACGAATTCCATGTATGTAACAACATTACATGGCCAATTAAAGGCCAAAGCCCCGATTTAATCTTTTTAATATTAAGGTTGAAGCAAAAACTTATCCACACCTACACCATCACAAAAACAAAACAAAGCTCTCTAGATAGTATAAAAAATGTATTATAATAATTAGAAAACTAAGGTTACTAGGTTTACAATACACATTCAATATACAGTATATGTATACAGTTTATACATGCACATCAAACATATATACATATATGTTCACACATTTACACACACATATATACATACACATGCATGTACATAATATTAACAATATACTATTTAATATTTACTACACAAATTTCATCAATTAGATTTTACATATAACATAAAGTGTGGCAATATTGACATTAATAATCTTCTCTACCACAATATATACCTTTTATTATGTTTACTGTTATATACATATTATATATTATTGCTGTTGAGGTAAAATTGTTGCTCTTACTCACAATATATGATTTGAAAAGCTTTTTTAACTGGTTTATGTTGGTGCGTGTTTTATTTCATCCTTTAGGCAGTTCCATAATGCAACCCCTGCTATTCTTATACTCATCCCTTTCAGTGTTGTTCTGTAGTTTTGTTTGATCTGTAGTTTTCCTCTTAAATGATTCATATATTATATAATTTACAGTATTGAGGGTTTTTCTTGCATGCATTGGTCATGCACCCTTTGGCTCTCTGAGACCTTTTCTTCCTCTTTCTGCTGCTGTTTGGAGAGTTTCTCCTCTAAACCATTGAAAAAAAAGGGGCCGGCAGAAAGGGCCCTAACATATATATGTGTTTTTCAGAGATGGATGAGTGTTCCAAGCCGGACAACGGTCGCTGTGAGCAACGCTGTGTCAACACACTGGGTAGCTACAAGTGTGCCTGTGACCCGGGCTATGAGCTGGCTGCCGACAAGCGCAGCTGTGAGGGTAAGTATCAGCTCTTATTTACATGCTGAGGATCTTTACACAGTTAGCCTCCCAAAGACAATAAGTACAGTCGTTGGTATAAGCACAGAAAACCTCGTCTGCATGGATGTTTGTACCGTTTGTGGGCCGTAATTAGGAGATTTTTGTAACTGCAATGTAAATATCAATTATCTATGAGATGACATGTTCTAATTTAAGGCACAGAGGGGCTGTGTGCTCAACCAACACAGAGACAACAGTAATTATTGTTTCATCTTTGCAATGAGTCTTAACATTTGACTATAACTCAAAATCAACTCAAGGCAGGGCAAAATGAAAAATGCATACTCGCCAACAATTTATCACAAAGTTCTGTCACGTAATCACAGCAAATTTTGAAAGATGTAAGTTAAATATAGAGGAACACCCCCCGCCCCAAACATCCCCCTACACCCACTGATGTACTAATATGGTACAATATTCTACCTCCTCTAAGCATAAGCACTGATGCACTTTCTATTTTTAAGTTAGTTTTAATCTCTATTTTGCTGTATGTGTATCGCTGTTAGTTTAGGTGATTTTAGTGCCATTCAAATTTATTCATAGTTATACAATGTCCTTGTATCCGAAAAAACGACTTCTGTCGTGCACAACAGTGATCTTTAAGATGTATAGATTATTTTTTGACAAATTAAATCATGTGGTGACCAATGGACAGAAATGAGGCTTGATGTTTATTTATAAAATAACACTGAGGCAGTCGGAGCATTTGAGGTTTTTACATTTTTTCACCTTTGTAAAAATGTACAACAGTACTAAATATAAAGAGCTAAAGCCCCAGTCAGTGTACAGTATATCTGGCCAGGTTATTCTGTGTTGGGTGGCAGCACATTGAAGTCATGAAGTAAAACAAACCCATGAAGAGCATCTTAGTAGATCCTCTGGATCTGTAAATGGTTGTATAGAGAGTTGAGGTTCAGCACTGTTTTGTGGACATTCACTTAATCCTTGAGAAGAATAAGTTAAAGGAAACTCTTGAACTGTAAATGGCACCACAGTACTTTATACTGTACAATACATATTATATTTACTCCAAACCTCTTTGTTTCTAGAGAAATAATTACATAATGCATAAATACTCAATTATCATTACAACCATCCTATGTGTTTCACTTTCATATTAAAAAAAGATTACATTTATGAAATAATTCAGTAAATAAATCTTTCTTGAATTAATCAGCACATTTTCTCGACGTACCCTGAACCAGGGTTAGGGTCATTTTCATTTTAAATTTACAATTATGTCTTTAATTATAATTATCCAACTCAATTATGTTTACACTGACCAGCATTTTTTCCTATTACAATTACATTTACAATTCATATTTTCCCCCCAAAATCAATTACAATTATGTTCTCAATTGCTCAATTTCAAGACTTTGATAAAAAAAAAGGTAACATTTATCTTGTGTTAGCTTTCTGCTAACATCTCTTATGAGAACAAGTCACTTTTAATCTTAAATCAGCGGTAAAATACACAGAAAATATTATATATCATCCAATTTGTTTCTCATATCTTGGTTTCCATGTTAAGCTTCCTTATCAATGAAAATATTAGTATTAATATTTTGATGTGGGCGTATACCCACATACCCACAGTATACCCCTAGATTTCAAATAAAAAAAAAAATGGACCAATGACCCTAAACTGGCAGGTAAACTTGATATGAAACATATTTTAATAATGGTTTACTACATATAGAACTATAACACGGTTCTCCAGTTTTGCCTTTAATCATATTGTAAATCACAGTTTTTATAAAATGTTCATGCCAATTACAATTCCAAAGTCAATTATCTGAACTCAATAACAATCCAGTTACGATTACAACCGCAACATGTTTTTTCTACTGCGATTTCAATTATAATTATCTCATAATTGTAATTAATTACCAATTACGCAATCTACAATTAAAATTGGCACCTGTTCTGAACCATGCCATCCCTTGCAATCCATGTACTTCAAGATGATACTGATGTTAAACAGAGTCATATGTGACCCTTTTTTTTTATTATTGTGAGAGACTTTTAAGCTGAAATAAAACCACATACCAACACTAATACAATAAATGGACCTACGTATAAAAGAAGTGTAGTGCTTTGAAATCTCCAAAAGGCATATATTTCATTTAGCATTAGGGCCAGGGGAAAGACACGAGACAAAGGATTCCCTCAAATAACAAAAGTCAAATGATGGAAACTTCTTTTTTATTCACATAAATTTAAATATATTGGGACTACCCCAATAAAAAAGAATACTATAACCAGAGAATAGTGGTATTAAACTGTGTCACTGTCTGAAACATGTGGATTGCATAACTGGTCCAAAATGCAGTGGACGCTGGCAGGCGGGTCAGGCTGTAATCAGATCAGATTGTTCAACATGCAGAGAGCAATGACTTTCAGAGCATGTCCTTTAGAAGCACATGTTCATATGATGTATTTGTTTGTTTGTCTGTGCAGCTGCAGCTGTTTGACCGAATGTGTTTTCTTTCCTTTTCTCTGTCCAGCTGCCTGTGGAGGCTTCATCACAAAGCTGAACGGGTCCATCACCAGCCCAGGTTGGCCCAGAGAGTACCCGCCCAATAAAAACTGCATCTGGCAACTGGTGGCCCCCACTCAGTACCGCATTACTCTGCTCTTTGACGTCTTTGAGACGGAGGGCAACGATGTGAGCACAGGCTTTTTAATGAATCTATATTGGGTTGGTTTGTTCCTTACATTCTGTGTGTCGCAGCACATCTCTTCACTTTTCACTGCAAATTGAAACCTTTTAAAATCAAAGCCAAGAAAAGCTGCCTCTCTCTTTACATGCCTTGTTGTTTCCCTGCAGGTGTGCAAGTACGACTACGTAGAAGTACGCAGTGGGTTATCTGCTGACTCCAGGCTTCATGGGAAGTTCTGTGGGGCAGAGAAACCAGAAGCGATCACCTCACAGTACAACAACATGCGCATCGAGTTCAAATCTGACAACACTGTGTCCAAAAAAGGCTTTAAAGCACAGTTCTTCTCTGGTGAGACGCAAACTGATCTTTATGGTTCATGTCAGTCATCAAAAAGGGAGGGGAAAAAATGATATATATGCTTTTCTTTCTTATGTCATTTCCCATCCAGACAAAGACGAGTGCTCCAAGGAGAACGGCGGCTGCCAGCACGAGTGTGTCAACACCTTTGGGAGCTACAGCTGTCAGTGTCGGAGCGGCTTTGTGCTGCATGAGAATAAACATGACTGTAAAGAAGGTAATTCAGAGGCTGTTGTGTAGGAGAGAATGCGTGAGTGAAGGGAGTTAAACGGATTGTTCCATTCATTATGAATATTTTAAAGAAGCTGAAATATTTGGTTTGAATCAGTACTGACATAGCTGCATATAAACAGTGTACACACTATTGCACAAAATCCTACAATTTGTTAATTTTTCAAAATTAGTGTCGTAAGTTAAAACTAAAGCACAACATTATTTTTTTATTTGAATAAGATGTTTGAATATTTCTAAAGATTTAAATATTAAGACATGTTAAAGTTTGACAAAATGAATATAAGTCTAAAACTTAAAAAAACAACAACCTGGAAATAATATATTTTTAAATGTAAATGTTTACTTTATTTTATTATTAAATACAAACATTGTATATTTCAGTGGTTTCCAAAATGTTTATCTTGTGCTCTTGAAATTGGTCAAAAATGTAACCTTTTTTTAAAAAAGGTAAAAATTATGACGAATCTACATATCTGCTGGCAAACACATACTATATAATATAAATAATAATGAAGTAGTTAATAATAAATACAATTTTGAAAAAAAACCCGTTACTCATTCCCCACAGTTTGAGAACCACTTGTAAATAAGTTTGTATTCCTGTTTCATGTTTTTTCTTCTAACTTTGCTATGAATCCCTGTCTTTCCAAGCTGGCTGTGACCACACGGTGAACAGTGTGACTGGGATCATCACCAGTCCTAACTGGCCTGATAAGTACCCTAGTAAGAAGGCCTGCACATGGGCGCTCACCACCACTCCAGGCCACCGCATCAAAATCGTACGTTCTCCCGCCTCCGAGGCTTAGTGGGATTATGTGATTGTTTGCATGACAATATTATCTCCGTGATTAAATGTCTAAATCCTTCTTAATCCATGTTTAATGTGCATATATTAGATATCATATTGTTGTCCCGATTGATGATGTTTGGCGCCCCCTTCTGTTGATAAAACACACACTACAACTCCTGGAAAGTAATCTGCAAAGCTAACTGTTGGTGTCATTAAAACCACACTTTGAATCTCCTTTCCTGTTAGGCCTTCAATGAGATCGACATGGAGGCACATCTGGAGTGTGCTTACGACCACATTGAGATTTATGATGGGCGAGATGTGAAAGCACCAACACTGGGTCGCTTCTGTGGCACTAAGAAACCTCCGCCCATCACTTCTAGTGGAAACAAGCTGTTCATTCGCTTCTTCTCTGACAACTCTGTGCAGAAGAAAGGCTTTGAGGCTTCCCACACTGCTGGTAAGTGTTTAGTGTTCTGATAAAAACACATCAAATCTTTCCTTTCCATCAGACACGTGACCCTATCTTCTCTGTCCAGAGTGCGGAGGCCGTCTCAGAGCTGAAGTCAAAACTAAAGATCTGTTTTCACACGCCCAATTTGGAGACAATAATTATCCCGGTGCTTCCGACTGTCAGTGGGTGATTTCAGCAGAGAAAGGCTATGGCGTGGAGCTCATCTTCCAGACCTTTGAGATCGAAGAGGAGGCAGACTGCGGCTATGACTACATGGAGCTCTTCGATGGAGCGGACACCAAGTCTCCACGGCTGGGTCGTTACTGCGGCTCAGGAGTAAGGCCCTGTCTACACGAGAATGTTTTTAAATGAAAACGCAAAAGTTTTGTTGCATTTTGGCAGTGCATTTACACGGCATCGGCGTTTTGTTGCTTGAAAACAGAACTTTTTAAAAACGGGCTCCAGAGTGGAGGGTTTTGAAAACGCTTCTCTTTCTAGGGAAATGACACGTTCTGTGTCACTGGTATGTGCACTGAGGCTGCAGAGCCTCAGAGACCAACTTTAATCAGACCTACAATGTTAGACCTTTCCCGTAACTGTCAGAATACGGCCTGAACCCGAATAAAGCAGATCTCTCTTTAAACCTTAACCCATTGCTGCCAACACTATTCACATCAGTGCACGGCACGCACATGTAGACAAGTTTCTTTAATAACTCAGCTTTATTTAATAGCCACTCATTCTACATTGAACTGTATACATGACAAAAGGCTTCATGTGATGCTACACGCTACGTACCGGTTTAATGCTGCAACACATGCAACTCTGCAACCTGCTTCTACATATGTGACACACACAACAACACAACAAGTCAAGAATGAGTCATTTATGCATTTCATAACGTCAGGTACCAGAGAACAGCCTCCATTCACCTCCTCAGCAAACAGTTGTGCATCATCTCGCGCTTATTGATATTCACTGCGCAGCGTTTGAGCCGAGTCCAACCAGAGTCCGTGTTAAAAAGATAGAAATGAAGGCCGACCTCGGGTTCGGTCAAATATCTCTCAGTAGGAATGCAGCACAGTGAATGTCGATCTGGTGCAGGCATGAAATACGTCTCCGCTGATACAAGTGACGGTGAAGCAAATCAACAGAAGTTTAATTAAATTCTAAAGAGTGCACACGAGCACTCTTACTTGTGTTCGGCGGAAATAAAATCATTCCGCCATCTATAGGCCTGACTTGTATACTACATCGTTTTTTTATGCTTCCCGCGGTCTCATGTAAACAGAGATGTTTTAGTATTGAATACACAGCAATTTGCTGAATTTTTTGGAAACAAAAACAGCAACAAAAGCATAACGTTGTCATGTAAACATGGCCTAAGAAGGGTTTACCACCTGTTTTTACATCATATGACCTCAGGAGGGTTCTCATAGTTTAGAGTTGATACCAGCGTGAAAGGGAAACTTGATGAAGCTTCCTGTTTTCTCATAGGTTTGTAGCTTTATTTGTGAGACTTGGCAGTAGGTTGACACGGTCAGGAGCTCTCAGAGTGTCAATAGGCTATCAGAGTCTATCAGAGTGTGAAATAACTCTCCACTTTGGAGGCTCAGAAACAATAGGACCAGCTGGGGATAGCAACACAACTCCCCACAGGTCAGAGAACAGCTTATTTTCATTTCCACACTTCAGTAATAAGCGCTAGCCTGTTACTCTAGAAAGGAATTGGCTTAAGGGGATATGGCAGACTCAGTTCACTGGGGAATGACTTTTTAATCAAATTTTCTTTTATGAAAATAGATTGACACAAAGTGACATAGTTTAGTCCAAAGTGGAAGAAAACTTGTTTTTAGCTTTTTTTTTATACCTCAGCTGAATACTGACAGTGATTACCAGACATTAATGCACTGCTTTTTACTAATAACTGAATTTTTTTCCTAATAAATAAAGCATTAAAGTCTATTGTAGATGTATTGTTAATAGTAGGAGTGGCTTATGTTGCATTGGTGTTTTGCTCGACTTTGTCACAGCTACAGGTCATTATTACTCAAAATAATGTAACTGTTGGAATCAGAAAAGGCGAGTGTAAAGCTGACATGAAGGAATCTGATTAGTTCTTTCTTTTTGGACCAAATGGCAGGAATTGCAGCTGCTACAAATGTCTGATTCTTTTCATTCCTTTCTCTGAATACAGAATGCATTGACTACTCTCAGGAGAGAAGGACGAGTGTTTCTGAACAGGATTGCAAACTCCACTTTTAAAGTACCCACCCCAGATAATCTTTTTATTCAGTAAAATCAGTGTATGCCTCATAGATGAATTTATCAAACATCATTTACTCCACAAAGAAAGGAAAAAGGTTGAAAATTGAGCTTGAAAGTTTGTTTTAATCTCCACCGTAAAAACTTTGTGGAAATTGTCACACATTGCATTGTGGAATGGGTAGTCATGGAGACTGATGCATAGACATGTTTCTACTTCGTTCTCATATCATGGGGAATACTGGAAACAAACCAGAATAAAAATGTTGTCAAGCAAATCACTGTTCTCCCTGTCTGGTGAAGAAAACAAAAACAAAAAATCACAATAAGAATGCATCCGTTTACGGGACTTCACATCCACCGATGTATTTTGCGAAAATGTAAACAAACGGCGTGTTTACGGCCGAGATTAAAGCAAACTTTCAAGTGTCAATTTCAATCTTTTTTCTTTCTTTTTGGAGTAAAGGATGTTTGATTTATCGATCAGCCTCAGAACACCATCCTCACACACACGCAAAACAAGAAGATGCACACAATACCAAAAAGTACAGGCACGCCCGCCCACACACAGCGACTGATGGGAATACACACACGTTGTGTCTGAACATACACACATAGCTTGATCAACACTCCAATTAGACCAGAATCTGCTTTTTATAGAGGCACAGAGTTAAAAACATCACCACAGTTCCGCACTGGAGCTGTCAATCAATGCTCACTGAGAGCTGTGATCGGAGTCCCTCATCCTACCTTTTATAGAAGGGGCGGGGCCAACAGTGAAATTTGGTGATGCACGATTGTCCAAATAATCTATCTCAGCCAATAGTGAACTTCAATTGTAATAGCTGTGTTCAACCGTTAGAGGGCAGTCACTCTGACATTTTACAACTAACATTAATTAGAATACTTTTACTAAAATGTTAAAAGTGAGACTCGGATCAATCAACAGCACTACTTAATACTCAAATGTATTCAGCAGAAAAAAGTGGGTTTATAAACTGCAGAATCTGACCCTCACAAGTCTTCATATTTCATGGAGGCATCAGGAGCCCCAGATGACCCTCTTGTTTTATGTTTCTCCACAGCCTCCAGAGGAGATCTACTCTGCCGGTGACTCCATTGTGATCAAGTTCCGCTCTGACGACACGATCAACAAAAAAGGATTTCATGTCCGCTACACCAGTACCAAGTTCCAGGACACACTGCACTCACGCAAGTGACAAGCGGGGGCCGGAAGGGGCCGTGCAGGGCTAAGGGGCAAACGAAGGGGCCCCCAAGGGAGGCGCCAGCCTGACGCTCGGAAACCTTCGGCCACCAAGATGAATCAGACACCACAAAACAGCCGCAAGACCACCAACCGCACCTCAACTCCCAGGGACTCCAGCTCCCCCCGCAGACTGTGAGGAGTAAAGCCATTCTGCAGTACACCTTGTTTTTACCTTTTTATGGTTAGGATTGGGCTGGGAGGGCAAATGTCTGCTTTAGGCAGACAGAGGGGTAAGTTTACTGACCCGAGCCTCTCCAGATATGTTTTGATTGTTTCTTTTTTTTTTAACATACCTCCTCATGAGAGGAACAAAGGAAAACAGCGGTTTCTCAGGACCTGTAGGAAGGCAGGCATCAGCTGGACAGATCCCTGCTTTTGTCGGGCCAGCCCACCACTTCCAGGAAGAAGAGGGGTAGAAGAGGAGGAGAGTGTGAGAACATCTCCTGTGCTTCTCAGTGACAGCCCTCCTCTCTTCACACTCTAGTCCCTTTGGTTTAAAGATTCCTGATTATAGGAAGAATCGGAAGGACTTGAGATTTTGGATACTGTATGTCAGCCGAATGCATGTAATTACACAGAAAGAAGGAAAACTGTACAGTGACAACACCAGCATGTGTAATTGGCATTGTCCTGACAACCAGTAGAAAGAGTCTCGTTGTTATCATTAACAAGGAAATTTAAGGAAGCAGATATCTTATTAAAGGACTAATAAATGAAATGTGGTCCATGTCTTCTGGTTGCTGGTAATTGCTCACCCAATGACTGGCTATTCCGGTACCTCCATGTATAAAGTCATGTGTTTGATCTTCAAAGGGAACGTGTGCTTTTCTCAGCTTTGAAGCCATTAGCACTTTACAGTGAATTGTTCCAAAATCATGAGCTTTTGAATAATTGTGTAATGCAATGCCATTTCACTTCTTTTTAAATGAATTTTATCTCTTGCTCCATTTAGATCCTCAAGCATACTTGAACATTGTGCGAGCCCTGTACCACGGGCTAAAAAAGATGTTTCAGTGTTGATGTAAAATAGTTTCTCTTCAGAGAAAATGCCTTTTCTTGGTACAATGAAGTATTTCTAAAGAACCAAATGAGCCTGGGTATTTATTGTGACCACAGATATAATGTTAAAAAAAAAATGGAAAAGTACTGTTGCAATTAGCCCTAGAAATGCCTTCTAATGTACTGTATAGCCACTGGTTAATGTTGAATATACTTTGTTGCTCACTCGTTCTTCCTCTCCCTTTCATTTGTCATTCAGCACCGTGTTGTGTGATATTATTCATTTGAATATTTCAGACACAGCAGTAGAAAAAGGCTTTTGGATACCCACTGCCATCATGGTCCTCCACACGCCTTTCAACTTTTCACACCAATGAATCATTAAAATGCTTTAGTTTTTTTCATAGCTACATTTTTTTTTTTTTTTTTGCTATAACAATTAAGACACATTATTTCTAAAATTATTTTTTTTGATGATATTTGACATTTTCCCAAATGTTTAGGGTGTCCAAAAACTTTTTTTAAATTAACCTTCTTTGTGCAGTTAGTTTTAACTGGTTAAGTACAGCTTGTATTATTTTACTTCAGGCCACACTATCTGAGACTTGGAGACCAAGACCATAAAAATCAATTTTGAACAGTCAATGGGCATTTTGTATTTAATTTTAGTTTTCTTTAAAATACATTTGATAGAAGAAAACAAGGTGTCTGTAACTCTTTTGAAGCACAAATTGACAAATTTGTTCATCTTAAATTCTTGCAAAAGAATAAATGTATGTATTAAAAGCAATTGAGAAGTCCAGAATCATTTTAAATATCTCTAAAGGAGGTGGGAGTTTGTCAGGTGAATGAGGTGTTTCTGACTAGAAATAAGATGGTCTGATGTCCGAATTTTTTGACACAAAGATTTTAAAGGAGGGAGAACAATCAGTGAGCTAATTGTGGGTTTTTGATCAAATTACAACATTAATAATCAGAAACAGTTCTCCTTATCACCTTAATGACAATCCCAACACCAAGTAAATATTGCTCTTGAGTCCGAGACAAGACCAAGACCTTCAAAATGTACCGGTCTCAAGTATTAAAGAACTGGCAGCTTTTGACACAGGAGGAGTTAAAAGGATTTAGGGAAGGAGTGTCCAAACCTGGTGCTTGAGGCAGGCTGTCGTTCCAGCAGGTTCCTGCACAGCTGGATCGACAGAGTGTTGAGTCGTGGACTGGCTTTGGACACCCCTGATTAGGACTGCTTTTACATAGGCCCCAAACTGGCCGTGTGTGTGTGTGTGTTCTCCCTCAGCTGGTAGAGCCATAGATTCATTCATCCCACAAAACATGTTCAAACTTTGTGATGCTGATGAGTTTCTACAAACATCCACACACGTGTGACCCTCCTCACTGTCTCAGGTCTGTATATGAGCCATTATTTCATGTTTTTTCTTTACCTACACTGTTGCCTGTGAGTCAGCTCTCCATCAATGCTGTGAATTCAATAATTTCTCTGATGTTCTATAGACATTGGTTATATGTTCTTATAAGGCAGGGGTCAGCGACCTTTAGCATCATAAAAGCCACTTAAGCCCCACCCACCAAACAATCTGACCAGAAACACAGTTGTGGGTTAAATTTGCTGATGCAAAATGCCACACAGGCTCATTTATTGACAAACACCTGCACAACACGAGCCACTTTTGACTTTTTCTCCTGTAAGGGACGGAATGTAGCCAAATTTCGGACATAAGACTACAATAAGGCATAAAAATTGAGACTATCTTAAAACGAGTTTAAAAATGATGAGCACACCTAAACTGGGAATAAAATGCAGTAAGGCATGAAAAAAGAAAAACACCCACATTTCGGAGGAAAGGCTATAGTAAGGCATAAAAATCGCAAAATTTTATTTACATTTTTTCTGAGATGAGGCAATCATAACACACTTAAAACCAGTTTAAATATGATGAACACACTTGAACTGGGGTTAAAATGCATTAAGGTATGAAAAATCTAAAAAATATGACAAACACAAACATTTCTGAGGTAATGCTATAATAAGACATAAAAATTGAAAAAACTTGGATTTTTTTTTTTTATGAGAATGCAAAAACGCATGAAAAAAGTGACAAACACCCCATATAAGAGGTAAGACTATAGTATGGCATAAATTTTGAAAATTATTATTTTAAAGGAATAAAAAATTTAACTTTTTGAATTTTTTTTTCTGAGAAAAGGCTATCATAACACCCTTAAAACTAGTTTAAATATGATGAGCACACTTAATCTGGGGTTAAAATGCACTAAGGCATGAAAAATGTGACAAACACCAACATTTCAGATGGAATACCATTAAGGCCATACCTTCCTGTTTGTGAATGTCCTCATCAGATCTCAGAAGCAAAGCAGGTTCATGCCTGGTTAGAACTTGGATGGGAGACCACTGCAAGTTCCAGGTGAAACAGTGGGATGGCAATCTCTTAAGGAGGCTATAGTAAGGCATGAGAAATGTGACTAACACCCACATTTTAGAGGCAATAAAAATTAGAATTTTTTTTCTGAGATAAGGCTATCATAACACCCTTAAAGCTAGTGCAAATATGGTGTGCACACTTAAACTGGGATGAAAATGCAGTTAGGCATTAAAAATGAGACCTCAAATAAGAGGGAAGGCTGTAGTATGGCATAAATTTTGAAAAATTTTGGAATTGTGTTTCTGAGATAAGGCAATCAGAACACCCTTAAAGCTACTTTAAATATGATCAGCACACTAAAACTGGGGTTAAAATGCAGAAAGGCATGAAAAATGAGAAAAAATTGACAACACCTCAAATCAGAGGTAAGGCTATAGTAAGGCATAAAATTTGAAAAATTAAAAAAAAAAAATTCTGAGATAAGGGTTTTGCAAGACCCTAAAAACTAGTGCAAATATGGTGTGGACACTTAAACTAGGATGAAAATGCAGTTTGGCAATAAAAATGAGAAAAAAGTGACAAACACCTCAAATCAGAGGTAAGGCTATAGTAAGGCATAAAATTTGAAAAACTTTGGAATTTTTTTTCTGAGATAAAGCTATCATAACACCCTTAAAACTGGTTTAAATATGATGAGCACACTTAATCTGGGGTTAAAATGCACTAAGGCATGAAAAATGTGACAAACACCAACATTTCAGATGGAATACCATTAAGGCCATACCTTCCTGATCGTGACTGTCCTCATCAGATCTCAGAAACAAAGCAGGTTCATGCCTGGTTAGAACTTGGATGGGAGACCACTGCAAATTCCAGGTGAGACAGTTTGATGGCAATCTCTTAAGGAGGCTATAGTAAGGCATGAAAAATGTGACTAACACCCAAATTTTGGAGGCAATAAAATTTTTATGCCTTACCTTACCTCTGATTTGAGGTGTTTTTCACTTTTTTCTCATTTTTCATGCCTTACTGCATTTTCATCCCAATATATGTGTGCTTATCATATTTGCACTTGCTTTTTGGGTCTTGTGATAGCCTTATCTCAGAAAAAAAATTCCAAAAAATTCCAAAATTTATGCATTACTATAGCCTTACTTCTGATTTGAGGTGTTTGTCACTTTTTCTCATTTTTAATGCCTAATTGCATTTTCATCCCGGTTTAGGTGCCAAAACCTTATTTGCAATAGTTTTTAGGGTCTTGTCATACCCTTATCTCAGAAAAAAAAATCCAAAGTTTTTTTGGGGTGTTTTTTTAATCTCATTTTTCATGCAATTTTGCATTTTTAGCCCAGTTTAGGTGCACACACCATATTTGCACTACTTTTAGGGTATTGTAATACCCTTATCTCAAAAATAAAATTCCAAAACTTTTCAATTTTTATTCCTTTCTATAGCCTTACCTCTGATTTGAGGTGTTTGTCACTTTTTTCTCTTTTTTCAGGCATTTTTGCATTTTCATCCAGGTTTATGAACTTATCATATTTGCACTTGCTTTTAGGGTCTTGTGATAGCCTTATCTCAGAAAAAAAATTCCAAAGTTTTTCAAAATGTATGCCATACTATAGCCTTACCTCTGATTTGAGGTGGTCTTCGCTTTTTTCTCATTTTTAATGCCTTACTGCATTTTAACCCCAATTTAAGTGTGCTGATCATATTTAAAGTAGTTTGAAGGTTGTCATGATAGCCTTATCTTTGAAAAAAAATTACAAAGTTTTTTAAATTTTATGCCTTACTATAGCTTTACATCTGATTTGGGGTGTTTGTCACTTTTTTTTCTATTTTTCCATGCATTTTTGCATTTTCATCCCAGTTTATGTGTGCTTATAATATTTGCACTTGCTTTTAGGGTCTTGTGATAGCCTTATCTCAGTAAAAAAATGCCAAAATTTATGCCATACTATAGCCTTTACCTCTGATTTGGGGTGTTTGTTACTTTTTTTCTCATTTTTATTGCCTTACTGCATTTTCATCCCAGTTTAAGTGCACACACCATAAAAATTCCAAAGTTTTTCAAAATTTATGCCATACTATAGCCTTACCTCTGATTTGGGGTGTTTGTCACTTTTCCTCATTTTTAATGCCTTATTGCATTTTCATCCCAGTTTAGGGTCAAAAACCATATTTGCAATAGTTTTTAGGGTCTTGTGATTACCTTATCTCAGAAAACAAAATTCCAAATTTTTTCAAATTTCATGCCTTACTATAGCCTTACCTCTGATTTGAGGTGGTTGTCACTTTTTTCTCAATTTTCATGTCTTCCTGCATTTTAACCCCAGTTTAAGTGTGCTGATCAAATTTAAATTAGCTTTAAGGGTGTTATGATAGCCTTATCTCGTAAAAAAAAGTCACATTTCTCATGCCTTACTATAGCCTCCTTAAGAGACTGCCATCCTACTGTTTCACCTGGAATTTGCAGTGGTCTCCCATCTCCCATGAACCTGCTTTGTTTCTGAGATCTGATGAGGACATTCACGAACAGGAAGTTATGGCCTTAATGGGAATCCCTCTGAAATGTTGGTGTTTGTCACATTTTTCATGCCTTAGTGCATTTTAACCCCAGTTTAAGTGTGCTCATCATATTTAAACTAGTTTTAAGGGTGTTATGATAGCCTTATCTTAGAAAAAAAAATTCCAAAGCTTTACAAAATTTATGCTATACTTACCTCTGATTTGAGGTGTTTGTCACTTTTTCTCATTTTTCATGTCTTACTGCAGTTTAACCCCAGTTTTAATGTGCTTATCATATTTGCACGTGTTTTAAGGGTGCTATGATAGCCTTATCTCTGAAAAAAAATTCAAAAGTTTTTTTTTAATTTTATGCCTTACTATAGCCTTACATCTGATTTGAGGTGTTTGTCACTTTTTTCTCATTTTTAATGCCTTACTGCATTTTAACCCCAGTTTAAGTGTGCTGATCATATATAAATTAGTTTTAAGGGTGTTATGATAGCCTTATGTCAGAAAAAAAATTCCAAAGTTTTTCAAATTTTATGCCTTACTATAGCCTTACATCTGATTTGAGGTGTTTGTCACTTTTTTCTCATTTTTAATGTCTTACTGCATTTTCAACCCAGTTTAAGTGTGCACACCATATCTGCACTAGTTTTTAGGGTCTTGTCATAGCCGTATCTCAGAGAAAAAATTCCAAAGTTTTTCAAATTTTATGCCTTACTATAGCCTTACCTCTGATTTGAGGTGGTTGTCACTTTTTTCTCAATTTTCATGTCTTACTGCATTTTTAATCCAATTTGTGTGTGCTTATCATATTTGCATTTGCTTTTAGGGTCTTGTGATTGCCTTATCTCAGAAAACAAAATTCCAATTTTTTTCAAATTTTATGCCTTACTATATAGCCTTACCTCTGATTTGGGGTGTTTGTCACTTTTTTTCTCATTTTTCATGCAATTTTGCATTTTCATCCCAGTTTATGTGTGCTTATCATATTTGCACTTGCTTTTAAGGTCTTGTGATAGCTTTATCTCAGTAAAAAAATTCCAACATTTTTCAAAATTTATGCCATACTATAGCCTTACCTCTGATTTGAGGTGTTTGTCACTTTTTTCTCATTTTTATTGCAAAACTGCATTTTCATCCTAGTTTAAGTGTCCACACCATATTTGCACTAGTTTTTAGGTTCTTGTAAAACCCTTATCTCAGAAATTTTTTTTTAAAATTTTTCAAATTTTATTCCTTTCTATAGCCTTACCTCTGATTTGAGGTGTTTGTCAATTTTTTCTCATTTTTCATGCCTTCCTGCATTTTAATCCCAGTTTAGGTGTGCTGATCATATTTGCACTAGTTTTTAGGGTCTTGTGATAGCTTTATCTCAGAAAAAAAAATTCCAAGGTTTTTCAAAATGTATGCCATACTATATAGCCTTACCTCTTATTTGGGGTGTTTGTCACTTTTTTCATGCATTTTTGCATTTTCATCCAAGTTTTTGCGTGCTTATCATATTTGCACTAGTTTTTAGGGTCTTGTGATAGCCTTATCTCAGAAAAAAAATTCCAAAGTTTTTCAAAATTTATGCTATACTATAGCCTTACCTCTGATTTGAGGTGGTTGTCGCTTTTTTCTCATTTTTCATGCCTTACTGCATTTTCATCCCAGTTTATGTGTGCTTATCATATTTGCACGTGTTTTAAGGGTGTTATGATAGCCTTATCTCAGAAAAAAAATTCCAAAGTTTTTCAAATTTTATGCCTTACTATAGCCTTACCTCTGATTTGAGGTGTTTGTCACTTTTTTCTAAGTTTTTTCTGCCTTACTGCGTTTTCATCCCAGTTTAAGTGTGCACACCATATTTGCACTAGTTTTTAGGGTCTGTAATACCCTTATCTCAAAAATGAAATTCCAAAATGTTTCAAATTTTATTCCTTTCTATAGCCTTACCTCTGATTTGAGGTGTTTGTCACGTTTTTCTCATTTTTAATGCCTTACTGCATTTTCATCCCAGTTTAAGTGTGCACACCATATTTGCACTAGTTTTTAGGGTCTTGTGATAGCCGTATCTCAGAGAAAAAATTCCAAAGTTTTTCAAATTTTATGCCTTACTATAGCCTTACCTCTGATTTGGGGTGTTTGTCACTTTTCCTCATTTTTAATGCCTTATTGCATTTTCATCCCAGTTTAGGGTCAAAAACCATATTTGCAATAGTTTTTAGGGTCTTGTGATTACCTTATCTCAGAAAACAAAATTCCAAATTTTTTCAAATTTCATGCCTTACTATAGCCTTACCTCTGATTTGAGGTGGTTGTCACTTTTTTCTCAATTTTCATGTCTTCCTGCATTTTAACCCCAGTTTAAGTGTGCTGATCAAATTTAAATTAGCTTTAAGGGTGTTATGATAGCCTTATCTCGTAAAAAAAAGTCACATTTCTCATGCCTTACTATAGCCTCCTTAAGAGACTGCCATCCTACTGTTTCACCTGGAATTTGCAGTGGTCTCCCATCTCCCATGAACCTGCTTTGTTTCTGAGATCTGATGAGGACATTCACGAACAGGAAGTTATGGCCTTAATGGGAATCCCTCTGAAATGTTGGTGTTTGTCACATTTTTCATGCCTTAGTGCATTTTAACCCCAGTTTAAGTGTGCTCATCATATTTAAACTAGTTTTAAGGGTGTTATGATAGCCTTATCTTAGAAAAAAAATTTCCAAAGCTTTACAAAATTTATGCTATACTTACCTCTGATTTGAGGTGTTTGTCACTTTTTCTCATTTTTCATGTCTTACTGCAGTTTAACCCCAGTTTTAATGTGCTTATCATATTTGCACGTGTTTTAAGGGTGTTATGATAGCCTTATTTCTGTAAAAAAATTCAAAAGTTTTTTTTTAATTTTATGCCTTACTATAGCCTTACCTCTGATTTGAGGTGTTTGTCACTTTTTTCTCATTTTTAATGCCTTACTGCATTTTAACCCCAGTTTAAGTGTGCTGATCATATTTAAATTAGCTTTAAGGGTGTTATGATAGCCTTATGTCAGAAAAAAAATTCCAAAGTTTTTCAAATTTTATGCCTTACTATAGCCTTACATCTGATTTGAGGTGTTTGTCACTTTTTTCTCATTTTTAATGTCTTACTGCATTTTCAACCCAGTTTAAGTGTGCACACCATATCTGCACTAGTTTTTAGGGTCTTGTCATAGCCGTATCTCAGAGAAAAAATTCCAAAGTTTTTCAAATTTTATGCCTTACTATAGCCTTACCTCTGATTTGAGGTGGTTGTCACTTTTTTCTCAATTTTCATGTCTTACTGCATTTTTAATCCAATTTGTGTGTGCTTATCATATTTGCATTTGCTTTTAGGGTCTTGTGATTGCCTTATCTCAGAAAACAAAATTCCAATTTTTTTCAAATTTTATGCCTTACTATATAGCCTTACCTCTGATTTGGGGTGTTTGTCACTTTTTTTCTCATTTTTCATGCAATTTTGCATTTTCATCCCAGTTTATGTGTGCTTATCATATTTGCACTTGCTTTTAAGGTCTTGTGATAGCTTTATCTCAGTAAAAAAATTCCAACATTTTTCAAAATTTATGCCATACTATAGCCTTACCTCTGATTTGAGGTGTTTGTCACTTTTTTCTCATTTTTATTGCAAAACTGCATTTTCATCCTAGTTTAAGTGTCCACACCATATTTGCACTAGTTTTTAGGTTCTTGTAAAACCCTTATCTCAGAAATTTTTTTTTAAAATTTTTCAAATTTTATTCCTTTCTATAGCCTTACCTCTGATTTGAGGTGTTTGTCAATTTTTTCTCATTTTTCATGCCTTCCTGCATTTTAATCCCAGTTTAGGTGTGCTGATCATATTTGCACTAGTTTTTAGGGTCTTGTGATAGCTTTATCTCAGAAAAAAAAATTCCAAGGTTTTTCAAAATGTATGCCATACTATATAGCCTTACCTCTTATTTGGGGTGTTTGTCACTTTTTTCATGCATTTTTGCATTTTCATCCAAGTTTTTGCGTGCTTATCATATTTGCACTAGTTTTTAGGGTCTTGTGATAGCCTTATCTCAGAAAAAAAATTCCAAAGTTTTTCAAAATTTATGCTATACTATAGCCTTACCTCTGATTTGAGGTGGTTGTCGCTTTTTTCTCATTTTTCATGCCTTACTGCATTTTCATCCCAGTTTATGTGTGCTTATCATATTTGCACGTGTTTTAAGGGTGTTATGATAGCCTTATCTCAGAAAAAAAATTCCAAAGTTTTTCAAATTTTATGCCTTACTATAGCCTTACCTCTGATTTGAGGTGTTTGTCACTTTTTTCTAAGTTTTTTCTGCCTTACTGCGTTTTCATCCCAGTTTAAGTGTGCACACCATATTTGCACTAGTTTTTAGGGTCTGTAATACCCTTATCTCAAAAATGAAATTCCAAAATGTTTCAAATTTTATTCCTTTCTATAGCCTTACCTCTGATTTGAGGTGTTTGTCACGTTTTTCTCATTTTTAATGCCTTACTGCATTTTCATCCCAGTTTAAGTGTGCACACCATATTTGCACTAGTTTTTAGGGTCTTGTGATAGCCGTATCTCAGAGAAAAAATTCCAAAGTTTTTCAAATTTTATGCCTTACTATAGCCTTACCTCTGATTTGAGGTGTTTGTCACTTTTTTCTCATTTTTCATGCCTTACTGCATTTTAACCCCAGTTTAAGTGTGCTGATCACATTTAAATTAGCTTTAAGGGTGTTATGATAGCCTTATCTCGTAAAAAAAATTCCAATTTTTATTGCCTCCAAAATTTGGGTGTTAGTCACATTTCTCATGCCTTACTATAGCCTCCTTAAGAGATTGCCGTCCTACTGTTTCAACTGGAATTTGCAGTGGTCTCCCATCCAAGTTCTAACCAGGCATGAAACTGCTTTGTTTCTGAGATCTGATGAGGACAGTCACGATCAGGAAGTTATGGCCTTAATGGTATTCCCTCTGAAATGTTGGTGTTTGTCACATTTTTTATGCCTTAGTGCATTTTAACCCCAGTTTAAGTGTGCTCATCATATTTAAACTAGTTTTAAGGGTGTTATGATAGCTTTATCTCAGAAAAAAAATTCCAAAGTTTTACAAAATTTCTGCCTTACCTCTGATTTGAGGTGTTTTTCACGTTTTTCTTGCCTTATTGCATTTTCATCCCAGTTTATGTGTGCTTATCATATTTGCAATAGATTTTAGGGTCTTCTGATAGCCTTATCTCAGAAAAAAAATATCAAAGTTTTTCAAATTTTATGCCTTACTATAGCCTTACCTCTGATTTGAGGTGTTTGTCACTTTTTTCTCATTTTTCATGCCTTACTGCATTTTCATTCCAGTTTAAATGCACACACAATATTTGCACTAGTTTTTAGGGTTTTGTGATAGCCATATCTCCGAAAAAAAAATCCAAAGTTTTTCAAAATTTTTGCCATACTATAGCCTTACCTCTGATTTGGGGTGTTTGTCACTTTTTTTTTTCAATTTTTTCATGCAATTTTGCATTTTCATCCCAGTTTAGGTGCACACACCATATTTGCACTACTTTTAGGGTATTGTGATAGCCTTATCTCAGAAAAAGAAATTCCAAACTTTTTCAAATTTTATGACTTACTGTAGCCTTACCTCTGACTTGAGGTGTTTGTCACTTTTTTCTAAGTTTTTTCTGCCTCACTGCGTTTTCATCCCAGTTTAAGTGTGCACACCATATTTGCACTAGTTTTTAGGGTCTTGTAATGCCCTTATCTCAGAAATAAAATTCCAAAATTTTTCAAATTTTATTCCTTACTATAGCCTTACCTCTGACTTGAGGTGTTAGTCACTTTTTTCAAATTTTTTCTGCCTTACTGCATTTTCATCCCAGTTTAAGTGTGCTTATCATATTTGCACTTGCTTTTAGGGTCTTGTGATAGCCTTATCTCAGAAAAAAAATTCCAAAGTTTTTCAAAATTTATGCCTTACTATAGCCTTACCTCTGATTTGGGGTGTTTGTCACTTTTCCTCATTTTTAATGCCTTATTGCATTTTCATCCCAGTTTAGGGTCAAAAACCATATTTGCAATAGTTTTTAGGGTCTTGTGATTACCTTATCTCAGAAAACAAAATTCCAAATTTTTTCAAATTTCATGCCTTACTATAGCCTTACCTCTGATTTGAGGTGGTTGTCACTTTTTTCTCAATTTTCATGTCTTCCTGCATTTTAATACCAGTTTAAGTGTGCTGATCACATTTAAATTAGTTTTAAGGGTGTTATGATAGCCTTATCTCAGAAAAAAAATTCCAAAGTTTTTCAAATTTTATGCCTTACTATAGCCTTACATCTGATTTGAGGTGTTTGTCACTTTTTTCTAAGTTTTTTCTGCCTCACTGCGTTTTCAACCCAGTTTAAGTGTACACACCATATCTGCACTAGTTTTTAGGGTCTTGTCATAGCCGTATCTCAGAAAAAAAATTCCAAAGTTTTTCAAATTTTTTGCCTTACTATAGCCTTACCTCTGATTTGAGGTGGTTGTCACTTTTTTCTCATTTTTCATGCCTTACTGCATTTTAACCCCAGTTTAAGTGTGCTGATCATATTTAAATTAGCTTTAAGGGTGTTATGATAGCCTTATCTCGTAAAAAACATTCCAATTTTTATTGCCTCCAAAATTTGGGTGTTAGTCACATTTCTCATGCCTTACTATAGCCTCCTTAAGAGATTGCCATCCTACTGTTTCACCAGGAATTTGCAGTGGTCTCCCATCCAAGTTCTAACCAGGCATGAACCTGCTTTGATTCTGAGATCTGATGAGGACAGTCACGATCAGGAAGTTATGGCCTTAATGGGAATCCCTCTGAAATGTTGGTGTTTGTCACATTTTTCATGCCTTAGTGCATTTTAACCCCAGTTTAAGTGTGCTCATCATATTTAAACTAGTTTTAAGGGTGTTATGATAGCTTTATCTCAGAAAAAAAATTCCAAAGTTTTACAAAATTTATGCCTCCCATTTTTAATGCCTTATTGCATTTTCATCCCAATATAGGGTCAGAAACCATATTTGCAATAGTTTTTAGGG
This sequence comes from Gouania willdenowi, assembly GCF_900634775.1. Lineage (NCBI taxonomy): Eukaryota > Metazoa > Chordata > Actinopteri > Blenniiformes > Gobiesocidae > Gouania > Gouania willdenowi. The sequence goes on from NC_041052.1 coordinate 21,766,903, forward strand.
TCTTGTGATAGCCTTATCTCAGAAAAAAAATTCCAAAATTTATCATAATTTATGCCATACTATAGCCTTACCTCTGATTTGGGGTGTTTGTTACTTTTTCTCATTTTTAATGCCTTACTGCATTTTAACCCCAGTTTAAGTGTGATGATCATATTTAAAGTAGTTCTAAAGGTGTTATGGTAGCCTTATCTCAGAAAAAATGGAATTTGCAGTGTTCTCCCATCCAAGTTCTAACCAGGCATGAACCTGCTTTGCTTCTGAGATCTGATGAAGACAGTCACAAACAGGAAGGTATGGCCTTAATGGTATTCCATCTGAAATGTTGGTGTTTGTCACATTTTTCATGCCTTAGTGCATTTTAACCCCAGATTAAGTGTGCTCATCATATTTAAGAAAATAATAATATTATATTGTCTACAAGTTCAACTCCTTCAAACTAAAGAAATAATGAATCTGAACTATTTCTCTCACTTCATGAAGTTCCTGTGTTTTTGGATTGTGACCCAAACATTTTTTTTTTATTTATTTATTTTACAGAATCACTGCAAACCTTCGAGAATATGATGAGATCTGCTGTCACCTAGTGCATTTCATGAGCAATTACAGTATTTATAACATAAATCATTTCTTGCAAAAAACAAAAAAGAGCCTATTAACTTGACTTTTGTGTTCTATTATTTTAAGGTGAAAAAAGATGTAAGTGAATTCATGAGTCATCGTTATTAATGTACATATCACAGCAGGATGAATAAAACTTATAAATAAACATATTCCTGTGAAAAGTCAAGACATATTTTTGGCTTAATAAAAGGGAACAAACATTTACATCTTATTTTTTTTTAGAACAGAAAACAATGTGTTACTGCGTATGAAATAAATCCTGAAACAGAAGAAATCCATAACAAAGTCAAACGTGATAATCAATAACTTTTTGGCCTCGTTTAAAATAAAAAGAAACAAAACGGCGAGCACAAGTTGAAGTTCTTAGTTTAAACTACAAAAAACCATGCAAAGTTATTAAAAATTAAATACCTAGACGAAAAGCAAATAATGATTTTTTAAAACAATCTAAAGAGGAAAAGAAGCCTTTAATGCCATTTTTTTTTTTTTTTTAAATTAACTACAATTAACATCCTGACGGGCTAAAGCGTCTTGATTATTTGAAATAATATTTTAAAAAATACTGTAAAAGAACAAATATATATATATTGACTCCCAATAGATTTGTTACTACTTTTGGTATTCATTTGTTTATTAGTTTTTCTTGTAAAAGCCCTTGAAACAACAAATAAATAAGACAGAACATAAAACATCCTATAGTGCAGACATGGGCAAATTGTGGTTCATTTAATCTCACTTTGCTTTGTTTGATTGTTTTTTAAATTACTATTATTATTTGCATTTTCATTGTAAAAAAATACACTGCTGTTAATTAAATTAAATAAATCAAATTTATTGATGAGGGTTCATGATGAATGTAGTTAGAGTTACTCAAGCCTGGTATACTCCACTAATAAATACTCACAGACACTGTATAGACAAGAAATAACATTTTATTATTCTGTATATACAGTATATACATAGCTATGCTTAGCACACCTAACTAAAGACACACATTAACATGTACATTCATTTGTAAACCATTACATGTGTGCAGATGTCCCTGGAAACCATTAGATTGTAAATGATCAATAAATCATTTACCTGGTGTAAAATAATGATAATAGTCATATTAATAATACAATGGCAATTTATTGACAAAAATTGGCTCAAGTTAAGATACAAAATACTTGGTAAATCTCTCAGTGATGAAGATGAGCTCAGATTCATATGGAAAGTGAGTTGATCAAGCACACAAAACATTTCACCAAGTTTAATAGTTTTTTTATCTAAAGTTTAAGCTAAAGCAGTCTGTGTTAACACTGCAGCTCTGGTGTCTCATTCTCTGCTGTGGTGATGAACATCTGGATCTGTCTGATTCTCCTCTGAAGCAAAACTCTGCAAACACATGACATTACACAGACATTAGTAGAAAAGTCATCTTTATTTTTACATTAAACGTGTGTTCAGATTCTTTTTTGTGTCAATGAGAGGCTTTACTTACATTGATTGTTTTTGCTTAATAGAAGTCTTTCTGTCCTCTGCTGATGATTCCTCCTCAGGCTGCTGTGGATGCTGGTGCTCCTGTCCTCCATCTTTCTTCTCCTCCTCCTCCCTCAGTGGATGCTAGCACTCCTGTCTGACATTTTATAGGCATTAGTATAGCGTAACATCTTTTTTGTTTTACATTAAATGTGTGTAGTATCTCTGCTTACATTGTTTTTTGGTTAATAGAAGTCTTTCTGTCCTCTGCTGATGTTTCCTCCTCAAGCTGCTGTGGATGCTGGTGCTCCTGTCCTCCATCTTCATCCTCCTCCTCCATCAGCGGATGCCGTTGTTCCAGTCCAACATTTTACAGGCATTAGTATAAAGTCACGTCTATTTTTACATCAAACATTAGTTCAGTGTCGTTCTGTGTCAATGAGAGGCTTTACTTACATTGATTGTTTTGCTTTCTGCTGATGTTTCCTCCTCAGACTACTTATGGGACTACTGCTGTGGATGCTGGTGCACCTGTCATACATTTTACAGACATTATTATAATGTAAAGTTTATTTTTACATTACATGTGTGGTCAATATTTTTGCTTACATTGTTTTGGTTGATAAAGAAGTCTTCTTTGGTCTCTGTCCTCTGCTGATGTCGCCTCCTGTCCTCACTTGCTGGGATTAAAAAGGTTAACTCTAATTCTTAACTCTAACCTAACTAAACCTAATCTATCATGCATGTTTTAAAACAGTGACAGGACAATCACTCCGGCTGTGGTCCGTCATAAAGAAACATCAAATAAATCCTTACCATTTAAAAAAGTCCCGGTACCAGTCGCTCCCTGCAAGACGCAAAGGCCAACTTACCTCAAAACAACTATTTACAAAAGAGCCCAGGTGCAAGATGCACTGGACACACACACATGGACAAAAGCTGAGCTAATCCCGCCAGACGCAAGGACTAGCTGTGGAAGCCGGATAAAAACAGGGAACTCTGCTCATAGATGGAGTGGAGCAGGAAAAGGAAAAGCACAGATGACTAAGATGAGTCAGAGCTGTCGTCCCGTCTCGGCCTCTTCGTCCCAGGCTCACACTGACAGTCGGACAATGCAGGTTCCTCAGAGGTGTCTACGTACCTGACTGTAAAATCACTACAGTAACACCTCTTCCTGGAGACACTGCGTCCAAGTGGTGACTCCTGGGACGACTCACCTTCATCCTCAGAGTCACTGGAGGCTGAGGAAGCAGAGTCCTCGGGGGTCTCCCAGCCAGGAGTCACCTCGTAGACGTAAATTGCAGTCCACTCGGGAAGGTCCTCCTCAGGTTCTTCTGTGTCTTCAGGTTCTTCAGCTTCTTCTGTGTCTTCAGGTTCTTCACATTCTTCATATTCTTCAGATTCTTCTGTGTCTTCAGGTTCTTCACATTCTTCATATTCTTCAGATTCTTCTGTGTCTTCAGGTTCTTCTGCTGCTTCTGGAGGTTCGTACCAGAATGGGACAAACCCCAGAGGTTCGACCCAGCTTGGGACAAAACCCGGAGGTTCGTCCCAGCCCGGGACCCAACCCGGAGTTCCAGCCCTGCCATGGAAAAATCCTAAAATAAATAAGTAAGTGAATGAAACAAAAAAAATAGGTTAATATACAGTGATTTTAAAACATCTTCATTTCATCATATTATGAATATTTGAAACATATTTGGAAATTCTTTTAGTTGTAACTTTAAACTGTTCTACAGTCTCACTCCACATATAGAAACACCAAAGCTTTTTCTTGCTTTTCCTTTAATGATTGTTGTGAAATTGCATTTAAATCCTGTTTCAACCTGGCCTGAGGCTGCACTTTGTCAGCTACAGGACTAGTCACAATTAAACAATATAATAAAACCGTTATTACTGTATTAATAATCAATTTGTGCAGTGACCGCTGTATCTCACCCAAGATGTTCAGCACTGCTTTATTTTTATAGAATGTATATATTTATTAATTAATGTGAAATGGACAACACAGACAATGCTTGTCCATAAGAGGCTTATAAATAATAATAATTATTATTGTATGTATTGTGGCCTACTGGTTTTTTTCCTCCAACCTCCACACAGTAATTTACACATGGAAAGACTATTGAACAGTTGAGTATGTGCAGTGAGATATGAGCCAAAACATGCTAAGTGTTATTAAATCTTGCAATGCTTTTTTAGAAATGCATAATATGTGAATAAAATAATCATGAAATAAGAGAAAAAAATAAGTCATTTAAACTTATATCAGGAGAAATCCCTCTACATTAAAAAACTAATCAATGTGTAAAATAAAGCATGTGCAAACAGATTAAACATCACCAGCATTATTAGAATAAATCAAAGAAATATTCAAACACAAACAATGCAAACAGCATCAATGGTAACTACACTTCACCAGTCTAAATGAACATCATTGGATGCTAACAAAAGAAAACAATCAATTATCTAATATTCATAAAGTATAAAATAAAGTGCAATTTTCTAATGAAATCTACCTCAGAACAGGACTTTTTAACTTTTCCACTAAATACACTTCTGCAGCCCAAACCCTCACTTCACAGTAAAATTATCACTAAATCTATCAGCATTTCTTAATATTTGTTGAGTTAACACAATATTCTGTTGTCCTATTCGTCTTTATTTTGAATTATTCGACCGTTTTTAAACCTAAACCTGTGTAAAGTTTAAACCAAACGTCTCAGGCCCTAAAACCTAATTTAAAGACATACCGACACAAACCTGATGATTAAATGATCCATGTTTAGACTCCATCATGTTTAGTGCTAATGATTAAAGTAGGTCTATCAGATGAGAAGAATTCAAACATGACTTACTCTCTGCCATGCGTGGGCCCATGGTCTCCTCCTGGTCTTAACGTCTCTTCTAGTTTGAAGACTTTCTCTGTCTGGTCCTGGTCCTGTAGAAGTCTCTAATGAGACTGTTTGTAGAAGTCTCTAATGAGACTGTTTGTAGAAGTCTCTAATGAGACTGTTTGTAGAAGTCTCTAATGAGACTGTTTGTAGAAGTCTCTAATGAGACTGTTTGTGGGTCTGGTTAACTTTCTTTCTGCTTTCTCTGCTCAGAGCTCACAGCACGTCTCTCTCCGTCTCTCGCTGCTCGCAGAGTAACTGAAGGTCAGCAGGTGATTTTAAATAACGCACCCTCCTTGTTTCCATGGTTACGACGTTACGTTCACGCACAAACGTACAAAATGTATCAAAATACACTAATTATTATTATTATTTTTGTACGTGTATGCATTGATTTAGGGCCTAAATATTACACGTACACGTACATACACGTATTATTATTATTATTATGTACGTGTACGTGTAATATTTAGGCCCTAAATCAATGCATACACGTACAAAAATAATAATAATAATTAGTGTATTTTGATACATTTTGTACGTTTGTGCGTGAACGTAACGTCGTAACCATGGAAACAAGGAGGGTGCGTTATTTAAAATCACCTGCTGACCTTCAGTTACTCTGCGAGCAGCGAGAGACGGAGAGAGACGTGCTGTGAGCTCTGAGCAGAGAAAGCAGAAAGAAAGTTAACCAGACCCACAAACAGTCTCATTAGAGACTTCTACAAACAGTCTCATTAGAGACTTCTACAAACAGTCTCATTAGAGACTTCTACAAACAGTCTCATTAGAGACTTCTACAAACAGTCTCATTAGAGACTTCTACAGGACCAGGACCAGACAGAGAAAGTCTTCAAACTAGAAGAGACGTTAAGACCAGGAGGAGACCATGGGTCCACGCATGGCAGAGAGTAAGTCATGTTTGAATTCTTCTCATCTGATAGACCTACTTTAATCATTAGCACTAAACATGATGGAGTCTAAACATGGATCATTTAATCATCAGGTTTGTGTCGGTATGTCTTTAAATTAGGTTTTAGGGCCTGAGACGTTTGGTTTAAACTTTACACAGGTTTAGGTTTAATAACGGTCGAATAATTCAAAATAAAGACGAATAGGACAACAGAATATTGTGTTAACTCAACAAATATTAAGAAATGCTGATAGATTTAGTGATAATTTTACTGTGAAGTGAGGGTTTGGGCTGCAGAAGTGTATTTAGTGGAAAAGTTAAAAAGTCCTGTTCTGAGGTAGATTTGATTAGAAAATTGTACTTTATTTTATACTTTATGAATATTAGATAATTGATTGTTTTCTTTTGTTAGCATTCAATGATGTTCATTTAGACTGGTGAAGTGTAGTTACCATTGATGCTGTTTGCATTGTTTGTGTTTGAATATTTCTTTGATTTATTCTAATAATGCTGGTGATGTTTAATCTGTTTGCACATGCTTTATTTTACACATTGATTAGTTTTTTAATGTAGAGGGATTTCTCCTGATATAAGTTTAAATGGCTTATTTTTTTCTCTTATTTCATGATTATTTTATTCACATATTATGCATTTCTAAAAAAGCATTGCAAGATTTAATAACACTTAGCATGTTTTGGCTCATAACTCAGCACATACTCAACTGTTCAATAGTCTTTCCATGTGTAAATTACTGTGTGGAGGTTGGAGGAAAAAACCAGTAGGCCACAATACATACAATAATAATTATTATTATTTATAAGCCTCTTATGGACAAGCATTGTCTGTGTTGTCCATTTCACATTAATTAATAAATATATAAATTCTATAAAAATAAAGCAGTGCTGAACATCTTGGGTGAGATACAGTGGTCACTGCACAAATTGATTATTAATACAGTAATAACGGTTTTATTATATTGTTTAATTGTGACTAGTCCTGTAGCTGACAAAGTGCAGCCTCAGGCCAGGTTGAAACAGGATTTAAATGCAATTTCACAACAATCATTAAAGGAAAAACAAGAAAAAGCTTTGGTGTTTCTATATGTGGAGTGAGACTGTAGAACAGTTTAAAGTTACAACTAAAAGAATTTCCAAATATGTTTCAAATATTCATAATATGATGAAATGAAGATGTTTTAAAATCACTGTATATTAACCTATTTTTTTGTTTCATTCACTTACTTATTTATTTTAGGATTTTTCCATGGCAGGGCTGGAACTCCGGGTTGGGTCCCGGGCTGGGATGAACCTCCGGGTTTTGTCCCAAGCTGGGACGAACCTCTGGGGTTTGTCCCATTCTGGTACGAACCTCCAGAAGCAGCAGAAGAACCTGAAGACACAGAAGAATCTGAAGAATATGAAGAATATGAAGAATATGAAGAATGTGAAGAACCTGAAGACACAGAAGAATCTGAAGAATATGAAGAATGTGAAGAACCTGAAGACACAGAAGAATCTGAAGAATATGAAGAATGTGAAGAACCTGAAGACACAGAAGAATCTGAAGAATATGAAGAATGTGAAGAACCTGAAGACACAGAAGAACCTGAGGAGGACCTTCCCGAGTGGACTGCAATTTACGTCTACGAGGTGACTCCTGGCTGGGAGACCCCCGAGGACTCTGCTTCCTCAGCCTCCAGTGACTCTGAGGATGAAGGTGAGTCGTCCCAGGAGTCACCACTTGGAAGCAGTGTCTCCAGGAAGAGGTGTTACTGTAGTGATTTTACAGTCAGGTACGTAGACACCTCTGAGGAACCTGCATTGTCCGACTGTCAGTGTGAGCCTGGGACGAAGAGGCCGAGACGGGACGACAGCTCTGACTCATCTTAGTCATCTGTGCTTTTCCTTTTCCTGCTCCACTCCATCTATGAGCAGGGTTCCCTGTTTTTATCCGGCTTCCACAGCTAGTCCTTGCGTCTGGCGGGATTAGCTCAGCTTTTGTCCATGTGTGTGTGTCCAGTGCGTCTTGCACCTGGGCTCTTTTGTAAATAGTTGTTTTGAGGTAAGTTGGCCTTTGCGTCTTGCAGGGAGCGACTGGTACCGGGACTTTTTTAAATGGTAAGGATTTATTTGATGTTTCTTTATGACGGGCCACAGCCGGAGTGATTGTCCTGTCACTGTTTTAAAACATGCATGATAGATTAGGTTTAGTTAGGTTAGAGTTAAGAATTAGAGTTAACCTTTTTAATCCCAGCAAGTGAGGACAGGAGGCGACATCAGCAGAGGACAGAGACCAAAGAAGACTTCTTTATCAACCAAAACAATGTAAGCAAAAATACTGACCACACATGTAATGTAAAAATAAACTTTACATTATAATAATGTCTGTAAAATGTATGACAGGTGCACCAGCATCCACAGCAGTAGTCCCATAAGTAGTCTGAGGAGGAAACATCAGCAGAAAGCGAAACAATCAATGTAAGTAAAGCCTCTCATTGACACAGAACGACACTGAACTAATGTTTGATGTAAAAATAGACGTGACTTAATACTAATGCCTGTAAAATGTTGGACTGGAACAACGGCATCCACTGATGGAGGAGGAGGATGAAGATGGAGGACAGGAGCACCAGCATCCACAGCAGCTTGATGAGGAAACATCAGCAGAGGACAGAAAGACTTCTATTAACCAAAAACAATGTAAGCAGAGATACTACACACATTTAATGGAAAACAAAAAAGATGTTACGCTATACTAATGCCTATAAAATGTCAGACAGGAGTGCTAGCATCCACTGATGGAGGAGGAGGAGAAGAAAGATGGAGGACAGGAGCACCAGCATCCACAGCAGCCTGAGGAGGAATCATCAGCAGAGGACAGAAAGACTTCTATTAAGCAAAAACAATCAATGTAAGTAAAGCCTCTCATTGACACAAAAAAGAATCTGAACACATGTTTAATGTAAAAATAAAGATGACTTTTCTACTAATGTCTGTGTAATGTCATGTGTTTGCAGAGTTTTGCTTCAGAGGAGAATCAGACAGATCCAGATGTTCATCACCACAGCAGAGAATGAGACACCAGAGCTGCAGTGTTAACACAGACTGCTTTAGTTTAAACTTTAGATAAAAAAACTATTAAACTTGGTGAAATGTTTTGTGTGCTTGATCAACTCACTTTCCATATGAATCTGAGCTCATCTTCATCACTGAGAGATTTACCAAGTATTTTGTATCTTAACTTGAGCCAATTTTTGTCAATAAATTGCCATTGTATTATTAATATGAATATTATCATTATTTTACACCAGGTAAATGATTTATTGATCATTTACAATCTAATGGTTTCCAGGGACATCTGCACACATGTAATGGTTTACAAATGAATGTACACGTTAATGTGTGTCTTTAGTTAGGTGTGCTAAGCATAGCTATGTATATACTGTATATACAGAATAATAAAATGTTATTTCTTGTCTATACAGTGTCTGTGAGTATTTATTAGTGGAGTATACCAGGCTTGAGTAACTCTAACTACATTCATCATGAACCCTCATCAATAAATTTGATTTAATTTAATTTAATTAACAGCAGTGTATTTATTACAATGAAAATGATATTAATAATAGTAATTTAAAAAACAATCAAACAAAGCAAAGTGAGATTAAATGAACCACAATTTGCCCATGTCTGCACTATAGGATGTTTTATGTTCTGTCTTATTTATTTGTTGTTTCAAGGGCTTTTACAAGAAAAACTAATAAACAAATGAATACCAAAAGCAGTAACAAATCTATTGGGAGTCAATATATATATATTTGTTCTTTTACAGTATTTTTTGAAATATTATTTCAAATAATCAAGACGCTTTAGCCCGTCAGGATGTTAATTGTAGTTAATTTAAAAAACAAAAAATGGCATTAAAGGCTTCTTTTCCTCTTTAGATTGTTTTAAAAAAATCATTATTTGCCTTTAGTCTAGGTATTTAATTTTTAATAACTTTGCATGGTTTTTTGTAGTTTAAACTAAGAACTTCAACTTGTGCTCGCCGTTTTGTTTCTTTTTATTTTAAACGAGGCCAAAAAGTTATTGATTATCACATTTGACTTTGTTATGGATTTCTTCTGTTTCAGGATTTATTTCATACGCAGTAACACATTGTTTTCTGTTCTAAAAAAAAATAAGATGTAAATGTTTGTTCCCTTTTATTAAGCCAAAAATATGTCTTGACTTTTCACAGGAATATGTTTAATTATAAGTTTTATTCATCCTGCTGTGATATGTACATTAATAACGATGACACATGAATTCACTTACATCTTTTTTCACCTTAAAATAATAGAACACAAAAGTCAAGTTAATAGGCTCTTTTTTGTTTTTTGCAAGAAATGATTTATGTTATAAATACTGTAATTGCTCATGAAATGCACTAGGTGACAGCAGATCTCATCATATTCTCGAAGGTTTGCAGTGATTCTGTAAAATAAATAAATAAAAAAAAAAATGTTTGGGTCACAATCCAAAAACACAGGAACTTCATGAAGTGAGAGAAATAGTTCAGATTCATTATTTCTTTAGTTTGAAGGAGTTGAACTAGTAGACAATATATTATTATTATTTTCTTAAATATGATGAGCACACTTAATCTAGGGTTAAAATGCACTAAGGCATGAAAAATGTGACAAACACCAACATTTCAGATGGAATACCATTAAGGCCATACCTTCCTGTTTGTGACTGTCTTCATCAGATCTCAGAAGCAAAGCAGGTTCATGCCTGGTTAGAACTTGGATGGGAGAACACTGCAAATTCCATTTTTTCTGAGATAAGGCTATCATAACACCTTTAGAACTACTTTAAATATGATCAGCACACTTAAACTGGGGTTAAAATGCAGTAAGGCATTAAAAATGAGAAAAAGTAACAAACACCCCAAATCAGAGGTAAAGCTATAGTATGGCATAAATTATGAAAAATTTTGGAATTTTTTTTCTGAGATAAGGCTATCACAAGACCCTAAAAACTATTGCAAATATGGTTTCTGACCCTATATTGGGAAGAAAATGCAATAAGGCATTAAAATGGGAAAAACACCTCAAATCAGAGGTAAGGCATAAATTTTGTAAAACTTTGGAATTTCTTTTCTGAGATAAAGCTATCATAACACCCTTAAAACTAGTTTAAATATGATGAGCACACTTAAACTGGGGTTAAAATGCACTAAGGCATGAAAAATGTGACAAACACCAACATTTCAGAGGGATTCCCATTAAGGCCATACCTTCCTGATCGTGACTGTCCTCATCAGATCTCAGAAACAAAGCAGGTTCATGCCTGGTTAGAACTTGGATGGGAGACCACTGCAAATTCCAGGTGAAACAGTAGGATGGCAATCTCTTAAGGAGGCTATAGTAAGGCATGAGAAATGTGACTAACACCCAAATTTTGGAGGCAATAAAAATTGGAATGTTTTTTACGAGATAAGGCTATCATAACACCCTTAAAGCTAATTTAAATATGATCAGCACACTTAAACTGGGGTTAAAATGCAGTAAGGCATGAAAAATGAGAAAAAAGTGACAAACACCTCAACTCAGAGGTAAGGCTATAGTATGGCATAAATTTTGGAATTTTTTTACTGAGATAAGGCTATCACAAGACCCTAAAAGAAAGTGCAAATATTATAAGCACACATAAACTGGGATAAAAATGCAAAAATGCATGAAAAAATAGAAAAAAAAGTGACAAACACCCCAAATCAGATGTAAAGCTACAGTAAGGCATAAAATTTGAAAAACTTTGGAATTTTTTTTCTGAGATAAGGCTATCATAACACCCTTAAAACTAATTTAAATGTGATCAGCACACTTAAACTGGGATTAAAATGTAGGAAGACATGAAAATTGAGAAAAAAGTGACAACCACCTCAAATCAGAGGTAAGGCTATATAGTAAGGCATGAAATTTGAAAAAATTTGGAATTTTGTTTTCTGAGATAAGGTAATCACAAGACCCTAAAAACTATTGCAAATATGGTTGTTGACCCTAAACTGGGATGAAAATGCAATAAGGCATTAAAAATGATTAAAAGTGACAAACACCCCAAATCAGAGGTAAGGCTATAGTATGGCATAAATTTTGAAAAACATTGGAATTTTTTTTCTGAGATAAGGCTATCACAAGACCCTAAAAGCAAGTGCAAATATGATAAGCACACTTAAACTGGGATGAAAATGCAGTAAGGCAGAAAAAATTTGAAAAAATTGACTAACACCTCAAGTCAGAGGTAAGGCTATAGTAAGGAATAAAATTTGAAAAATTTTGGAATTTTATTTCTGAGATAAGGGTATTACAAGACCCTAAAAACTAGTGCAAATATGGTGTGCACACTTAAACTGGGATGAAAACGCAGTGAGGCAGAAAAAACTTAGAAAAAAGTGACAAACACCTCAAATCAGAGGTAAGGCTATATATAGTAAGGCATAAAATTTGAAAAAGTTTGGAATTTCTTTTTCTGAGATAAGGCTATCACAATACCCTAAAAGTAGTGCAAATATGGTGTGTGCACCTAAACTGGGATGAAAATGCAAAATTGCATGAAAAAATTGAAAAAAAAAGTGACAAACACCCCAAATCAGAGGTAAGGATATAGTATGGCTAAAATTTGTAAAACTTTGGAATTTTTTTTCTGATATAAGGCTATCAGAACACCCTTAAAACGACTTTAAATATGATCAGCACACTTAAACTGGGATGAAAATGCAGTCAGGCATGAAAAATGAGAAAAAAGTGACAAACACCCCAAATCAGAGGTAAGGCTATAGTATGGCAAAAATTTTAAAAAACTTTGGAATTTTTTTTTTTAAGATAAGGCTAGGACAAGACCCTAAAAACTAGTGCAAATGTTGTGTGCACACTTAAACTGGGATGAAAATGCAGTTTGGCAATAAAAATGAGAAAAAAGTGACAAACACCTCAAATCAGAGGTAAGGCTATAGTATGTCATAAATTTTGAAAAACTTTGGAATTTTTTTTCTGAGATAAGGCTATCACAAGACCCTAAAAACAAGTGCAAATATGGTGTGTGCACTTAAACTGGGATGAAAATGCAGTAAGGCATTAAAAATGAGAAAAAAAGTAACAAACACCCCAAATCAGAGGTAAGGCTATAGTATGGCATAAATTTTGAATTTTTTTTACTGAGATAAGGCTATCACAAGACCCTAAAAGCAAGTGCAAATATTATAAGCACACATAAACTGGGATGAAAATGCAAAAATGCATGAAAAAATAGAAAAAAAAGTGACAAACACCCCAAATCAGATGTAAAGCTATAGTAAGGCATAAAATTTAAAAAACTTTGTAATTTTTTTTCTAAGATAAGGCTATCATGACAACCTTCAAACTACTTTAAATATGATCAGCACACTTAAATTGGGGTTAAAATGCAGTAAGGCATGAAAAATGAGAAAAAAGTGACAAACACCCCAAATCAAAGGTGAGGCTATAGTATGGCATAAATTTTGAAAAACTTTGGATTTTTTTTTCTGAGATATGGCTATCACAAGACCCTAAAAACTAGTGCAAATATGGTGTGTGCATTTAAACTGGAATGAAAATGCAGTAAGGCATCAAAAATGAGAAAAAAGTGACAAACACCTCAAATCAGAGGTAAGGCTATAGTAAGGCATAAAATTTGAAAAACTTTGGAATTTTTTTTCTGAGATAAGGCTATCACAAGACCCTAAAAACTATTGCAAATATGATAAGCACACATAAACTGGGATGAAAATGCAATAAGGGAAGAAAAACATGAAAAACACCTCAAATCAGAGGTAAGGCAGAAATTTTGTAAAACTTTGGAATTTTTTTTCTGAGATAAAGCTATCATAACACCCTTAAAACTAGTTTAAATATGATGAGCACACTTAAACTGGGGTTAAAATGCACTAAGGCATGAAAAATGTGACAAACACCAACATTTCAGAGGGACCACCATTAAGGCCATAACTTCCTGATCGTGACTGTCCTCATCAGATCTCAGAAACAAAGCAGGTTCATGCCTGGTTAGAACTTGGATGGGAGACCACTGCAAATTCCAGGTGAAACAGTAGGATGGCAATCTCTTAAGGAGGCTATAGTAAGGCATGAGAAATGTGACTAACACCCAAATTTTGGAGGCAATAAAAATTGGAATTTTTTTTACGAGATAAGGCTATCATAACACCCTTAAAGCTAATTTAAATGTGATCAGCACACTTAAACTGGGGTTAAAATGCAGGAAGACATGAAAATTGAGAAAAAAGTGACAACCACCTCAAATCAGAGGTAAGGCTATATAGTAAGGCATGAAATTTGAAAAAAATTGGAATTTTGTTTTCTGAGATAAGGTAATCACAAGACCCTAAAAACTATTGCAAATATGGTTTTTGACCCTAAACTGGGATGAAAATGCAATAAGGCATTAAAAATGAGGAAAAGTGACAAACACCCCAAATCAGAGGTAAGGCTATAGTATGGCATAAATTTTGAAAAACTTTGGAATTTTTTTTCTGAGATAAGGCTATCACAAGACCCTAAAAGCAAGTGCAAATATGATAAGCACACTTAAACTGGGATGAAAATGCAGCAAGGCAGAAAAAATTTGAAAAAAGTGACTAACACCTCAAGTCAGAGGTAAGGCTATAGTAAGGAATAAAATTTGAAAAATTTTGGAATTTTATTTCTGAGATAAGGGCATTACAAGACCCTAAAAACTAGTGCAAATATGGTGTGCACACTTAAACTGGGATGAAAACGCAGTGAGGCAGAAAAAACTTAGAAAAAAGTGACAACCACCTCATGTCAGAGGTAAGGCTACAGTAAGGCATAAAATTTGAAAAAGTTTGGAATTTCTTTTTCTGAGATAAGGCTTTCACAACACCCTAAAAGTAGTGCAAATATGGTGTGTGCACCTAAACTGGGATGAAAATGCAAAATTGCATGAAAGAATTGAAAAAAAAGTGACAAACACCCCAAATCAGAGGTAAGGCTATAGTATGGCAAAAATTTGTAAAACTTTGGAATTTTTTTTCTGAGATAAGGCTATCAGAACACCCTTAAAACGACTTTAAATATGATCAGCACACTTAAACTGGGATGAAAATGCAGTTTGGCAATAAAAATGAGAAAAAAGTGACAAACACCTCAAATCAGAGGTAAGGCTATAGTATGTCATAAATTTTGAAAAACTTTGGAATTTTTTTTCTGGGATAAGGCTATCACAAGACCCTAAAAGCAAGTGCAAATATGATAAGTTCATAAACCTGGATGAAAAAGCAAAAATGCCTGAAAAAAGAGAAAAAAGTGACAAACACCTCAAATCAGAGGTAAGGCTATAGAAAGGAATAAAAATTGAAAAATTTTGGAATTTTATTTTTGAGATAAGGGTATTACAAGACCCTAAAAACTAGTGCAAATATGTTGTGTGCATTTAAACTGGAATGAAAATGCAGTAAGGCATGAAAAATGAGAAAAAAGTGACAAACACCTCAAATCAGAGGTAAGGCTATAGTAAGGCATAAAATTTGAAAAACTTTGGAATTTTTTTTCTGAGATAAGGCTATCACAAGACCCTAAAAACTATTGCAAATATGATAAGCACACATAAACTGGGATGAAAATGCAATACGGGAAGAAAAACATGAAAAACACCTCAAATCAGAGGTAAGGCATAAATTTTGTAAAACTTTGGAATTTTTTTTCTGAGATAAAGCTATCATAACACCCTTAAAACTAGTTTAAATATGATGAGCACACTTAAACTGGGGTTAAAATGCACTAAGGC
Source organism: Gouania willdenowi (assembly GCF_900634775.1). Classification (NCBI taxonomy): domain Eukaryota; kingdom Metazoa; phylum Chordata; class Actinopteri; order Blenniiformes; family Gobiesocidae; genus Gouania; species Gouania willdenowi. The sequence continues at coordinate 21,782,616 of NC_041052.1, forward strand.
ATGAAAAATGTGACAAACACCAACATTTCAGAGGGATTCCCATTAAGGCCATAACTTCCTGTTCGTGACTGTCCTCATCAGATCTCAGAAACAAAGCAGGTTCATGCCTGGTTAGAACTTGGATGGGAGACCACTGCAAATTCCAGGTGAAACAGTAGGATGGCAATCTCTTAAGGAGGCTATAGTAAGGCATGAAAAATGTGACTAACACCCATATTTTGGAGGCAATAAAAATTGGAATTTTTTTTCTGAGTTAAGGCTATCATAACACCCTTAAAACTACTTTAAATATGATCAGCACACTTAAACTGGGGTTAAAATGCAGTAAGGCATTAAAAATGAGAAAAAGTGACAAACACCCCAAATCAGAGGTAAGGCTATAGTATGGCATAAATTTTGAAAAATGTTGGAATTTTTTTACTGAGATAAAGCTATCACAAGACCTTAAAAGCAAGTGCAAATATGATAAGCACACATAAACTGGGATGAAAATGCAAAATTGCATGAAAAATGAGAAAAAAAGTGACAAACACCCCAAATCAGAGATAAGGCTATAATAACACCCTTAAAACTACTTTAAATATGATCAGCACACTTAAAATGGGGTTAAAATGCAGTAAGGCATGAAAAATGAGAAAAAAGTGACAACCACCTCAAATCAGAGGTAAGGCTATAGTAAGGCATAAAATTTGAAAAACTTTGGAAATTTTTTTCTGAGATAAGGCTATCACCCTTAAAACTGGTTTAAATATGATGAGCACACTTAATCTGGGGTTAAAATGCACTAAGGCATGAAAAATGTGACAAACACCAACATTTCAGATGGATTCCAATTAAGGCCATAACTTCCTGTTCGTGACTGTCCTCATCAGATCTCAGAAACAAAGCAGGTTCATGCCTGGTTAAAACTTGGATGGGAGACCACTGCAAATTCCAGGTGAGACAGTGTGATGGCAATCTCTTAAGGAGGCTATAGTAAGGCATGAAAAATGTGACTAACACCCAACTTTTGGAGGCAATAAAATTTTTATGCCTTACTATAGCCTTACCTCTGATTTGAGGTGTTTGTCACTTTTTTCTCATTTTTAATGCCTTACTGCATTTTAACCCCAGTTTCAGTGTGCTGATCATATTTAAACTAGTTTTTTGGGTCTTATGATAGCCTTATCTCAGAAAAAAAAATCCAAAATTTTTCAAATTTTATGCCTTACCTCTGATTTGAGGTGTTTGTCACTTTTTTTTCCATTTTTCATGACTTACTGCATTTTCATCCCAGTTTAAGTGTGCACACCATATTTGCACTACTTTTAGGGTATTGTGATAGCCTTATCTCAGAAAAAGAAATTCCAAAATGTTTCAAATTTTATGCTTTACTGTAGCCTTACCTCGAACTTGAGGTGGTTGTCACTTTTTTCTAAGTTTTTTCTGCCTCACTGCGTTTTCATCCCAGTTTAAGTGTGCACACCATATTTGCACTAGTTTTTAGGGTCTTGTAATACCCTTATCTCAAAAATAAAATTCCAAAAATTTTCAAATTTTATTCCTTTCTATAGCCTTACCTCTGATTTGAGGTGTTTGTCACTTTTTTCTCATTTTTCATGCCTTACTGCATTTTCATCCCAATATATGTGTGCTTATCATATTTGCACTTGCTTTTTGGGTCTTGTGATAGCCTTATCTCAGAAAAAAAATTCCAAAGTTTTTCAAAATTTATGCATTACTATAGCCTTACTTCTGATTTGAGGTGTTTGTCACTTTTTCTCATTTTTAATGCCTAATTGCATTTTCATCCCGGTTTAGGTGCCAAAACCTTATTTGCAATAGTTTTTAGGGTCTTGTCATACCCTTATCTCAGAAAAAAAAATTCCAAAGTTTTTCAAAATTTATGCCATCCTATAGCCTTACTTCTAGTTTGGGGTGTTTGTCACTTTTTCTCATTTTTAATGCCTAATTGCATTTTCATCCCGGTTTAGGTGCCAAACCATATTTGCAATAGTTTTTAGGTCCTTGTGATAGCCTTATCTCAGAAAAAAAAATCCAAAGTTTTTCAAAATTTATGCCTTATGGGGTGTTTGTCACTTATGGGGTGTTTGTCACTTTTTTTTAATCTCATTTTTCATGCAATTTTGCATTTTCAGCCCAGTTTAGGTGCACACACCATATTTGCACTACTTTTAGGGTATTGTGATAGCCTTATCTCAGAAAAAGAAATTCCAAAATTTTTCAAATTTTATGCTTTACTGTAGCCTTACCGCTAACTTGAGGTGGTTGTCACTTTTTTCTAAGTTTTTTCTGCCTCACTGCGTTTTCATCCCAGTTTAAGTGTGCACACCATATTTGCACTAGTTTTTAGGGTCTTGTAATACCCTTATCTCAGAAATAAAATTCCAAAATGTTTCAATTTTTATTCCTTTCTATAGCCTTACCTCTGACTTGAGGTGTTTGTCACTTTTTTCTCTTTTTTCAGGCATTTTTGCATTTTCATCCAGGTTTATGAACTTATCATATTTGCACTTGCTTTTAGGGTCTTGTGATAGCCTTATCTCAGAAAAAAAATTCCAAGGTTTATAAATTTTATGCCTTACTTTAGCCTTACCTCTGATTTGAGGTGTTTGTCGCTTTTTTCTCATTTTTAATGCCTTACTGCATTTTAACCCCAATTTAAGTGTGCTGATCATATTTAAAGTAGTTTGAAGGTTGTCATGATAGCCTTACAAAGTTTTTTAAATTTTATGCCTTACTATAGCTTTACATCAGATTTGGGGTGTTTGTCACTTTTTTTTTCTATTTTTTCATGTATTTTTGCATTTTCATCCCAGTTTATGTGTGCTTATAATATTTGCACTTGCTTTTAAGGTCTTGTGATAGCCTTATCTCAGTAAAGAATTTTCTAAATTTATGCCATACTATAGCCTTACCTCTGATTTGGGGTGTTTGTTACTTTTTTTCTCATTTTTAATGCCTTACTGCATTTTCATCCCAGTTTAAGTGTGCTGATCATATTTAAAGTCGTTTTAAGGGTGTTCTGATAGCCTTATCTCAGAAACAAAATTCCAAAGTTTTACAAATTTTAGCCATACTATAGCCTTACCTCTGATTTGGGGTGTTTGTCACTTTTCTTTTCAATTTTTTCATGCAATTTTGCGTTTTCATCCCAGTTTAGGTGCACACACCATATTTGCACTACTTTTAGGGTCTTGTAATGCCCTTATCTCAGAAATAAAATTCCAAAATTTTTCAAATTTTATTCCTTACTATAGCCTTACCTCTGACTTGAGGTGTTTGTCACTTTTTTCAAATTTTTTCTGCCTTACTGCATTTTCATCCCAGTTTAAGTGTGCTTATCATATTTGCACTTGCTTTTAGGGTCTTGTGATAGCCTTATCTCAGAAAAAAAATTCCAAAGTTTTTCAAAATTTATGCCATACTATAGCCTTACCTCTGATTTGGGGTGTTGGTCACTTTTCCTCATTTTTAATGCCTTATTGCATTTTCATCCCAGTTTAGGGTCAAAAACCATATTTGCAATAGTTTTTAGGGTCTTGTGATTACCTTATCTCAGAAAACAAAATTCCAAATTTTTTCAAATTTCATGCCTTACTATATAGCCTTACCTCTGATTTGAGGTGGTTGTCACTTTTTTCTCATTTTTCATATCTTACTGCATTTTAACCCCAGTTTAAGTGTGCTGATCATATTTAAATTAGCTTTAAGGGTGTTATGATAGCCTTATCTCGTAAAAAACATTCCAATTTTTATTGCCTCCAAAATTTGGGTGTTAGTCACATTTCTCATGCCTTACTATAGCCTCCTTAAGGGATTGCCATCCTACTGTTTCACCAGGAATTTGCAGTAGTCTCCCATCCAAGTTCTAACCAGGCATGAACCTGCTTTGTTTCTGAGATCTGATGAGGACAGTCACGATCAGGAAGTTATGGCCTTAATGGGAATCCCTCTGAAATGTTGGTGTTTGTCACATTTTTCATGCCTTAGTGCATTTTAACCCCAGTTTAAGTGTGCTCATCATATTTAAACTAGTTTTAAGGGTGTTATGATAGCTTTATCTCAGAAAAGAAATTCCAAAGTTTTACAAAATTTATGCCTTACCTCTGATTTGAGGTGTTTTTCCCATTTTTAATGCCTTATTGCATTTTCATCCCAATATAGGGTCAGAAACCATATTTGCAATAGTTTTTAGGGTCTTGTGATAGCCTTATCTCAGAAAAAAAATTCCAAAATTTATGCCATACTATAGCCTTACCTCTGATTTGGGGTGTTTGTTACTTTTTCTCATTTTTAATGCCTTACTGCATTTTAACCCCAGTTTAAGTGTGCTGATCATATTTAAAGTAGTTCTAAAGGTGTTATGATAGCCTTATCTCAGAAAAAATGGAATTTGCAGTGGTCTCCCATCCAAGTTCTAACCAGGCATGAACCTGCTTTGCTTCTGAGATCTGATGAGGACAGTCACAAACAGGAAGGTATGGCCTTAATGGTATTCCATCTGAAATGTTGGTGTTTGTCACATTTTTCATGCCTTAGTGCATTTTAACCCTAGATTAAGTGTGCTCATCATATTTAAGAAAATAATAATATTATATTGTCTACTAGTTCAACTCCTTCAAACTAAAGAAATAATGAATCTGAACTATTTCTCTCACTTCATGAAGTTCCTGTGTTTTTGGATTGTGACCCAAACATTTTTTTTTTTATTTATTTATTTTACAGAATCACTGCAAACCTTCGAGAATATGATGAGATCTGCTGTCACCTAGTGCATTTCATGAGCAATTACAGTATTTATAACATAAATCATTTCTTGCAAAAAACAAAAAAGAGCCTATTAACTTGACTTTTGTGTTCAATTATTTGAAGGTAAAAAAAGATGTAAGTGAATTCATGAGTCATCGTTATTAATGTACATATCACAGCAGGATGAATAAAACTTATAATTAAACATATTCCTGTGAAAAGTCAAGACATATTTTTGGCTTAAAAAAAGGGAACAAACATTTACATCTTATTTTTTTTTAGAACAGAAAACAATGTGTTACTGCGTATGAAATAAATCCTGAAACAGAAGAAATCCATAACAAAGTCAAACGTGATAATCAATAACTTTTTGGCCTCGTTTAAAATAAAAAGAAACAAAACGGCGAGCACAAGTTGAAGTTCTTAGTTTAAACTACAAAAAACCATGCAAAGTTATTAAAAATTAAATACCTAGACTAAAGGCAAATAATGATTTTTTTAAAACAATCTAAAGAGGAAAAGAAGCCTTTAATGCCATTTTTTTTTTTTTTAAATTAACTACAATTAACATCCTGACGGGCTAAAGCGTCTTGATTATTTGAAATAATATTTTAAAAAATACTGTAAAAGAACAAATATATATATATTGACTCCCAATAGATTTGTTACTGCTTTTGGTATTCATTTGTTTATTAGTTTTTCTTGTAAAAGCCCTTGAAACAACAAATAAATAAGACAGAACATAAAACATCCTATAGTGCAGACATGGGCAAATTGTGGTTCATTTAATCTCACTTTGCTTTGTTTGATTGTTTTTTAAATTACTATTATTAATATCATTTTCATTGTAAAAAATACACTGCTGTTAATTAAATTAAATTAAATCAAATTTATTGATGAGGGTTCATGATGAATGTAGTTAGAGTTACTCAAGCCTGGTATACTCCACTAATAAATACTCACAGACACTGTATAGACAAGAAATAACATTTTATTATTCTGTATATACAGTATATACATAGCTATGCTTAGCACACCTAACTAAAGACACACATTAACGTGTACATTCATTTGTAAACCATTACATGTGTGCAGATGTCCCTGGAAACCATTAGATTGTAAATGATCAATAAATCATTTACCTGGTGTAAAATAATGATAATAGTCATATTAATAATACAATGGCAATTTATTGACAAAAATTGGCTCAAGTTAAGATACAAAATACTTGGTAAATCTCTCAGTGATGAAGATGAGCTCAGATTCATATGGAAAGTGAGTTGATCAAGCACACAAAACATTTCACCAAGTTTAATAGTTTTTTTATCTAAAGTTTAAACTAAAGCAGTCTGTGTTAACACTGCAGCTCTGGTGTCTCATTCTCTGCTGTGGTGATGAACATCTGGATCTGTCTGATTCTCCTCTGAAGCAAAACTCTGCAAACACATGACATTACACAGACATTAGTAGAAAAGTCATCTTTATTTTTACATTAAACGTGTGTTCAGATTCTTTTTTGTGTAAATGAGAGGCTTTACTTACATTGATTGTTTTTGCTTAATAGAAGTCTTTCTGTCCTCTGCTGATGATTCCTCCTCAGGCTGCTGTGGACGCTGGTGCTCCTGTCCTCCATCTTTCTTCTCCTCCTCCTCCCTCAGTGGATGCTAGCACTCCTGTCTGACATTTTATAGGCATTAGTATAGCGTAACATCTTTTTTGTTTTCCATTAAATGTGTGTAGTATCTCTGCTTACATTGTTTTTTGGTTAATAGAAGTCTTTCTGTCCTCTGCTGATGTTTCCTCCTCAAGCTGCTGTGGATGCTGGTGCTCCTGTCCTCCATCTTCATCCTCCTCCTCCATCAGTGGATGCCGTTGTTCCAGTCCAACATTTTACAGGCATTAGTATAAAGTCACGTCTATTTTTACATCAAACATTAGTTCAGTGTCGTTCTGTGTCAATGAGAGGCTTTACTTACATTGATTGTTTTGCTTTCTGCTGATGTTTCCTCCTCAGACTACTTATGGGACTACTGCTGTGGATGCTGGTGCACCTGTCATACATTTTACAGACATTATTATAATGTAAAGTTTATTTTTACATTACATGTGTGGTCAATATTTTTGCTTACATTGTTTTGGTTGATAAAGAAGTCTTCTTTGGTCTCTGTCCTCTGCTGATGTCGCCTCCTGTCCTCACTTGCTGGGATTAAAAAGGTTAACTCTAATTCTTAACTCTAACCTAACTAAACCTAATCTATCATGCATGTTTTAAAACAGTGACAGGACAATCACTCCGGCTGTGGTCCGTCATAAAGAAACATCAAATAAATCCTTACCATTTAAAAAAGTCCCGGTACCAGTCGCTCCCTGCAAGACGCAAAGGCCAACTTACCTCAAAACAACTATTTACAAAAGAGCCCAGGTGCAAGACGCACTGGACACACACACATGGACAAAAGCTGAGCTAATCCCGCCAGACGCAAGGACGAGCTGTGGAAGCCGGATAAAAACAGGGAACTCTGCTCATAGATGGAGTGGAGCAGGAAAAGGAAAAGCACAGATGACTAAGATGAGTCAGAGCTGTCGTCCCGTCTCGGCCTCTTCGTCCCAGGCTCACACTGACAGTCGGACAATGCAGGTTCCTCAGAGGTGTCTACGTACCTGACTGTAAAATCACTACAGTAACACCTCTTCCTGGAGACACTGCGTCCAAGTGGTGACTCCTGGGACGACTCACCTTCATCCTCAGAGTCACTGGAGGCTGAGGAAGCAGAGTCCTCGGGGGTCTCCCAGCCAGGAGTCACCTCGTAGACGTAAATTGCAGTCCACTCGGGAAGGTCCTCCTCAGGTTCTTCTGTGTCTTCAGGTTCTTCAGCTTCTTCTGTGTCTTCAGGTTCTTCACATTCTTCATATTCTTCAGATTCTTCTGTGTCTTCAGGTTCTTCAGGTTCTTCACATTCTTCATATTCTTCAGATTCTTCTGTGTCTTCAGGTTCTTCACATTCTTCATATTCTTCAGATTCTTCAGATTCTTCTGTGTCTTCAGGTTCTTCTGCTGCTTCTGGAGGTTCGTACCAGAATGGGACAAACCCCAGAGGTTCGACCCAGCTTGGGACAAAACCCGGAGGTTCGTCCCAGCCCGGGACCCAACCCGGAGTTCCAGCCCTGCCATGGAAAAATCCTAAAATAAATAAGTAAGTGAATGAAACAAAAAAATAGGTTAATATACAGTGATTTTAAAACATCTTCATTTCATCATATTATGAATATTTGAAACATATTTGGAAATTCTTTTAGTTGTAACTTTAAACTGTTCTACAGTCTCACTCCACATATAGAAACACCAAAGCTTTTTCTTGTTTTTCCTTTAATGATTGTTGTGAAATTGCATTTAAATCCTGTTTCAACCTGGCCTGAGGCTGCACTTTGTCAGCTACAGGACTAGTCACAATTAAACAATATAATAAAACCGTTATTACTGTATTAATAATCAATTTGTGCAGTGACCGCTGTATCTCACCCAAGATGTTCAGCACTGCTTTATTTTTATAGAATTTATATATTTATTAATTAATGTGAAATGGACAACACAGACAATGCTTGTCCATAAGAGGCTTATAAATAATAATAATTATTATTGTATGTATTGTGGCCTACTGGTTTTTTCCTCCAACCTCCGCACAGTAATTTACACATGGAAAGACTATTGAACAGTTGAGTATGTGCAGTGAGTTATGAGCCAAAACATGCTAAGTGTTATTAAATCTTGCAATGCTTTTTTAGAAATGCATAATATGTGAATAAAATAATCATGAAATAAGAGAAAAAAATAAGCCATTTAAACTTATATCAGGAGAAATCCCTCTACATTAAAAAACTAATCAATGTGTAAAATAAAGCATGTGCAAACAGATTAAACATCACCAGCATTATTAGAATAAATCAAAGAAATATTCAAAGACAAACAATGCAAACAGCATCAATGGTAACTACACTTCACCAGTCTAAATGAACATCATTGAATGCTAACAAAAGAAAACAATCAATTATCTAATATTCATAAAGTATAAAATAAAGTACAATTTTCTAATCAAATCTACCTCAGAACAGGACTTTTTAACTTTTCCACTAAATACACTTCTGCAGCCCAAACCCTCACTTCACAGTAAAATTATCACTAAATCTATCAGCATTTCTTAATATTTGTTGAGTTAACACAATATTCTGTTGTCCTATTCGTCTTTAATTTTTGAATTATTCAACCGTTATTAAACCTAAACCTGTGTAAAGTTTAAACCAAACGTCTCAGGCCCTAAAACCTAATTTAAAGACATACCGACACAAACCTGATGATTAAATGATCCATGTTTAGACTCCATCATGTTTAGTGCTAATGATTAAAGTAGGTCTATCAGATGAGAAGAATTCAAACATGACTTACTCTCTGCCATGCGTGGGCCCATGGTCTCCTCCTGGTCTTAACGTCTCTTCTAGTTTGAAGACTTTCTCTGTCTGGTCCTGGTCCTGTAGAAGTCTCTAATGAGACTGTTTGTAGAAGTCTCTAATGAGACTGTTTGTAGAAGTCTCTAATGAGACTGTTTGTAGAAGTCTCTAATGAGACTGTTTGTAGAAGTCTCTAATGAGACTGTTTGTAGAAGTCTCTAATGAGACTGTTTGTAGAAGTCTCTAATGAGACTGTTTTGTGGGTCTGGTTAACTTTCTTTCTGCTTTCTCTGCTCAGAGCTCACAGCACGTCTCTCTCCGTCTCTCGCTGCTCGCAGAGTAACTGAAGGTCAGCAGGTGATTTTAAATAACGCACCCTCCTTGTTTCCATGGTTACGACGTTACGTTCACGCACACACGTACAAAATGTATCAAAATACACTAATTATTATTATTATTATTTTTGTACGTGTGTGCATTGATTTAGGCCCTAAATCTTACACGTACACGTACAAAAATAATAATAATTAGTGTATTTTGATACATTTTGTACGTGTGTGCGTGAACGTAACGTCGTAACCATGGAAACAAGGAGGGTGCGTTATTTAAAATCACCTGCTGACCTTCAGTTACTCTGCGAGCAGCGAGAGACGGAGAGAGACGTGCTGTGAGCTCTGAGCAGAGAAAGCAGAAAGAAAGTTAACCAGACCCACAAAACAGTCTCATTAGAGACTTCTACAAACAGTCTCATTAGAGACTTCTACAAACAGTCTCATTAGAGACTTCTACAAACAGTCTCATTAGAGACTTCTACAAACAGTCTCATTAGAGACTTCTACAAACAGTCTCATTAGAGACTTCTACAAACAGTCTCATTAGAGACTTCTACAAACAGTCTCATTAGAGACTTCTACAGGACCAGGACCAGACAAGGACTTCAGACCAGGACCAGACAGAGAAAGTCTTCAAACTAGAAGAGACGTTAAGACCAGGAGGAGACCATGGGCCCACGCATGGCAGAGAGTAAGTCATGTTTGAATTCTTCTCATCTGATAGACCTACTTTAATCATTAGCACTAAACATGATGGAGTCTAAACATGGATCATTTAATCATCAGGTTTGTGTCGGTATGTCTTTAAATTAGGTTTTAGGGCCTGAGACGTTTGGTTTAAACTTTACACAGGTTTAGGTTTAATAACGGTCGAATAATTCAAAATAAAGACGAATAGGACAACAGAATATTGTGTTAACTCAACAAATATTAAGAAATGCTGATAGATTTAGTGATAATTTTACTGTGAAGTGAGGGTTTGGGCTGCAGAAGTGTATTTAGTGGAAAAGTTAAAAAGTCCTGTTCTGAGGTAGATTTGATTAGAAAATTGTACTTTATTTTATACTTTATGAATATTAGATAATTGATTGTTTTCTTTTGTTAGCATCCAATGATGTTCATTTAGACTGGTGAAGTGTAGTTACCATTGATGCTGTTTGCATTGTTTGTGTTTGAATATTTCTTTGATTTATTCTAATAATGCTGGTGATGTTTAATCTGTTTGCACATGCTTTATTTTACACATTGATTAGTTTTTTAATGTAGAGGGATTTCTCCTGATATAAGTTTAAATGGCTTATTTTTTTCTCTTATTTCATGATTATTTTATTCACATATTATGCATTTCTAAAAAAGCATTGCAAGATTTAATAACACTTAGGATGTTTTGGCTCATAACTCACTGCACATACTCAACTGTTCAATAGTCTTTCCATGTGTAAATTACTGTGTGGAGGTTGGAGGAAAAAACCAGTAGGCCACAATACATACAATAATTATTATTATTATTATTATTTATAAGCCTCTTATGGACAAGCATTGTCTGTGTTGTCCATTTCACATTAATTAATAAATATATAAATTCTATAAAAATAAAGCAGTGCTGAACATCTTGGGTGAGATACAGCGGTCACTGCACAAATTGATTATTAATACAGTAATAATGGTTTTATTATATTGTTTAATTGTGACTAGTCCTGTAGCTGACAAAGTGCAGCCTCAGGCCAGGTTGTAACAGGATTTAAATGCAATTTCACAACAATCATTAAAGGAAAAACAAGAAAAAGCTTTGGTGTTTCTATATGTGGAGTGAGACTGTAGAACAGTTTAAAGTTACAACTAAAAGAATTTCCAAATATGTTTCAAATATTCATAATATGATGAAATGAAGATGTTTTAAAATCACTGTATATTAACCTATTTTTTTGTTTCATTCACTTACTTATTTATTTTAGGATTTTTCCATGGCAGGGCTGGAACTCCGGGTTGGGTCCCGGGCTGGGACGAACCTCCGGGTTTTGTCCCAAGCTGGGACGAACCTCTGGGGTTTGTCCCATTCTGGTACGAACCTCCAGAAGCAGCAGAAGAACCTGAAGACACAGAAGAATCTGAAGAATATGAAGAATATGAAGAATGTGAAGAACCTGAAGACACAGAAGAATCTGAAGAATATGAAGAATATGAAGAATGTGAAGAACCTGAAGACACAGAAGAATCTGAAGAATATGAAGAATGTGAAGAACCTGAAGACACAGAAGAATCTGAAGAATATGAAGAATGTGAAGAACCTGAAGACACAGAAGAAGCTGAAGAACCTGAAGACACAGAAGAACCTGAGGAGGACCTTCCCGAGTGGACTGCAATTTACGTCTACGAGGTGACTCCTGGCTGGGAGACCCCCGAGGACTCTGCTTCCTCAGCCTCCAGTGACTCTGAGGATGAAGGTGAGTCGTCCCAGGAGTCACCACTTGGAAGCAGTGTCTCCAGGAAGAGGTGTTACTGTAGTGATTTTACAGTCAGGTACGTAGACACCTCTGAGGAACCTGCATTGTCCGACTGTCAGTGTGAGCCTGGGACGAAGAGGCCGAGACGGGACGACAGCTCTGACTCATCTTAGTCATCTGTGCTTTTCCTTTTCCTGCTCCACTCCATCTATGAGCAGAGTTCCCTGTTTTTATCTGGCTTCCACAGCTCGTCCTTGCGTCTGGCGGGATTAGCTCAGCTTTTGTCCATGTGTGTGTGTCCAGTGCGTCTTGCACCTGGGCTCTTTTGTAAATAGTTGTTTTGAGGTAAGTTGGCCTTTGCGTCTTGCAGGGAGCGACTGGTACCGGGACTTTTTTAAATGGTAAGGATTTATTTGATGTTTCTTTATGACGGACCACAGCCGGAGTGATTGTCCTGTCACTGTTTTAAAACATGCATGATAGATTAGGTTTAGTTAGGTTAGAGTTAAGAATTAGAGTTAACCTTTTTAATCCCAGCAAGTGAGGACAGGAGGCGACATCAGCAGAGGACAGAGACCAAAGAAGACTTCTTTATCAACCAAAACAATGTAAGCAAAAATATTGACCACACATGTAATGTAAAAATAAACTTTACATTATAATAATGTCTGTAAAATGTATGACAGGTGCACCAGCATCCACAGCAGTAGTCCCATAAGTAGTCTGAGGAGGAAACATCAGCAGAAAGCGAAACAATCAATGTAAGTAAAGCCTCTCATTGACACAGAACGACACTGAACTAATGTTTGATGTAAAAATAGACGTGACTTAATACTAATGCCTGTAAAATGTTGGACTGGAACAACGGCATCCACTGATGGAGGAGGAGGATGAAGATGGAGGACAGGAGCACCAGCATCCACAGCAGCTTGATGAGGAAACATCAGCAGAGGACAGAAAGACTTCTATTAACCAAAAACAATGTAAGCAGAGATACTACACACATTTAATGGAAAACAAAAAAGATGTTACGCTATACTAATGCCTATAAAATGTCAGACAGGAGTGCTAGCATCCACTGATGGAGGAGGAGGAGAAGAAAGATGGAGGACAGGAGCACCAGCATCCACAGCAGCCTGAGGAGGAATCATCAGCAGAGGACAGAAAGACTTCTATTAAGCAAAAACAATCAATGTAAGTAAAGCCTCTCATTTACACAAAAAAGAATCTGAACACACGTTTAATGTAAAAATAAAGATGACTTTTCTACTAATGTCTGTGTAATGTCATGTGTTTGCAGAGTTTTGCTTCAGAGGAGAATCAGACAGATCCAGATGTTCATCACCACAGCAGAGAATGAGACACCAGAGCTGCAGTGTTAACACAGACTGCTTTAGTTTAAACTTTAGATAAAAAAACTATTAAACTTGGTGAAATGTTTTGTGTGCTTGATCAACTCACTTTCCATATGAATCTGAGCTCATCTTCATCACTGAGAGATTTACCAAGTATTTTGTATCTTAACTTGAGCCAATTTTTGTCAATAAATTGCCATTGTATTATTAATATGACTATTATCATTATTTTACACCAGGTAAATGATTTATTGATCATTTACAATCTAATGGTTTCCAGGGACATCTGCACACATGTAATGGTTTACAAATGAATGTACACGTTAATGTGTGTCTTTAGTTAGGTGTGCTAAGCATAGCTATGTATATACTGTATATACAGAATAATAAAATGTCATTTCTTGTCTATACAGTGTCTGTGAGTATTTATTAGTGGAGTATACCAGGCTTGAGTAACTCTAACTACATTCATCATGAACCCTCATCAATAAATTTGATTTAATTTAATTTAATTAACAGCAGTGTATTTATTACAATGAAAATGCTAATAATAATAGTAATTTAAAAAACAATCAAACAAAGCAAAGTGAGATTAAATAAACCACAATTTGCCCATGTCTGCACTATAGGATGTTTTATGTTCTGTCTTATTTATTTGTTGTTTCAAGGGCTTTTACAAGAAAAACTAATAAACAAATGAATACCAAAAGCAGTAACAAATCTATTGGGAGTCAATATATATATATATTTGTTCTTTTACAGTATTTTTTAAAATATTATTTCAAATAATCAAGACGCTTTAGCCCGTCAGGATGTTAATTGTAGTTAATTTAAAAAAAAAAAAAAAAAATGGCATTAAAGGCTTCTTTTCCTCTTTAGATTGTTTTAAAAAATCATTATTTGCCTTTAGTCTAGGTATTTAATTTTTAATAACTTTGCATGGTTTTTTGTAGTTTAAACTAAGAACTTCAACTTGTGCTCGCCGTTTTGTTTCTTTTTATTTTAAACGAGGCCAAAAAGTTATTGATTATCACGTTTGACTTTGTTATGGATTTCTTCTGTTTCAGGATTTATTTCATACGCAGTAACACATTGTTTTCTGTTCTAAAAAAAATAAGATGTAAATGTTTGTTCCCTTTTATTAAGCCAAAAATATGTCTTGACTTTTCACAGGAATATGTTTAATTATAAGTTTTATTCATCCTGCTGTGATATGTACATTAATAACGATGACTCATGAATTCACTTACATCTTTTTTTACCTTCAAATAATTGAACACAAAAGTCAAGTTAATAGGCTCTTTTTTGTTTTTTGCAAGAAATGATTTATGTTATAAATACTGTAATTGCTCATGAAATGCACTAGGTGACAGCAGATCTCATCATATTCTCGAAGGTTCGCAGTGATTCTGTAATAAAAAGAAATAAAAATAAAAAATGTTTGTTTCACAATCCAAAAACACAGGAACTTCATGAAGTGAGAGAAATAGTTCAGATTCATTATTTCTTTAGTTTGAAGGAGTTGAACTAGTAGAAAATATATTATTATTATTTTCTTAATTGAAAGAGTGCCAAAATGTCAATCAAAAAAGATCCACAGTGCTTCTGTATGTTATAACACTGACAAGGACAACTTGGGGCTCGGGGGCCACATGTGGCCGTCAGTCTAATTTTGTGCAGACCCAAAGTAATTCTACAAAATAACATAAACAACAGCAACACAAAATGACACAAAATAACAACGAAGATACACAAAATGACTCTAAAAATAAAAAAACAACAACAAATATTCACAAAATGACAACAAAAAACCCACCTATCAACCCACTCCAAAGATATACAAAATCACAAAAAAAAAAACAGAAATACGCAAAATGACCACAAAAATAAGTTTAAACTGTAGTCAAGACCTGTACTCGCAAAGCAAATGCGTATTTGAAAAAGTAAATCAGAGGTTTGCCTCTACGCTGCTGAAGTAACGTAATGAAGGCGCTACAGTCGCTATATTTCACCGTTTGCTCAAATCGTGAAACCAAATATCGGCCAAAAACAGCCTTTGACATATTAATCAATTATTTTGAAGGGGTGCATGTTTTTTTTAGTTGTTTTTAATATATATTATACTATAGTTGTTTTTGCATAGTTGTATAATTTATTTAAAAAAGAAAAACCCAGCTGTGGTTATCTCCATTGCTTTCTATATAGGCTGTGCTTCTTGAATGTTTGTGCTTTTATTTAGTGAATGAACTAAATGTTTGAACAACAGTATGTGTTTCTTTTGTTTTGATTCCCTCACAAATTGAAGATAAAAAAAGATTTTCAGGCTCCGCCCACCACCTGGAAATATATATATATATATATATATATATATATATATATATATATATATATATATATGTGTGTGTGTGTATATAAAATTATAACATTATATTTACAAATAAACACCCCTAAAGTGTAGACAGCACAGCCCCCATTAAAAAACCCATCCAGCGTCCCTGGAGGGAGATGACGTTGAGGTGTCTGCAGTTGACTCACTCAGCAGTTTGAGTGCTGGCTGTCTTGTTTCTTCTGCAGAACCTCAATAATGGCTGTATAGTGACCATTCAACTGGTTTAGAAACACCTGTAGGAACCATTAGACTCCTGTAGGAATCCTTAGACTAACATACAATTATAATTTTGTCGTAAGTGTAAATAATGACAAATTACGTGATTACAATTAAAATTGACCCCAATGTATATATTCAGATTTCTTTTTACGTGTTTTATATAAATGTGTGGTTGTCAGGTTTGGGGATTTGTGCTTGCTGTTGCTGTAACACTATCATTTCCTGCAAAGACTAATAACATTACAGTCCATTCGACACACTTTCATCAGTTCACTTAGAACATGTGTTTTTGTAAGGTTGTCAGAAATATGAGCAAAGATGGTCAGCTGTCGCTCTAGTTAAGTGGTTTTCCTCCAGGTGTCAGTGTTTCATCACAAAATTCAAATAGCTCTGCAGGTCTTTAGTAAAAACTCCAGCTTTATTTAAGGATGTACAGAGGAAGATATGTTGTGGTTTGTCTGAGCGTTTTGGAAGTGAAATCGGGACAAATTACCTGTGATATTTGAAGTGTTTAAGAAATACATCCAAACATTGAGAGCCTGTGTTTACACACTTGATCTTGACAAGAACAAATGCCCTTTGGTTCATGCCACTTTTTAGTGATGTATTTTTGCAAGACGATTGTTTCTTTACATAGTAGAGCACTAAACGGAGCCGGACTCATTTCATGGTACCAGCTAATGTGTGGCCCATTCTGTTAAAATTACTGTGCCATTAGCTTTTTTCAGCTGCAGAGTTGTTAGTCCAATGGTGATCGATGACAGTCTTTCTCTTCTGATCTTACAGAAAATGTTACAGCTTAATTCAATCGAAAGCTAAGCGCACTTTGTCCTCAGTTTGTGAGTACTCCCTTAGAGAACCCTGAAAATTGGTGTCTGAATGTCATTTATGCTAGAAAAAGGTTAATAATTCAACATTTGTGTATGCATTAGCATTCAACATTTAAGACATCTGACATTAGCACAACATCATTTCTAAAATAGACTTCCCAAGAAACTGGCTTTTGCCAGCTTTGTATGAAATTTTTGCAAGACTGGATGAAAAAGTTCATCTCTATGTCATTCTATCTCCATCTTAAATGCAATTCATGTTATTTTGACTTTTTATTCCTCAACTTTCCAGGTTTTTTGAGTGAAGATGTATATAATTCCGATATATTCATTGGTTTTTAAGTTGACCTTTGTATACGATGCTTTGAATGGAGAAGAATGGGAAGCAGAATCACCAGTTTGATTAACACTCAGTCAGTCTCTACCCAGTTGAATATGTGCATGATTTGCTGATTTTTAGTTCTTCTCAGTCTTCAATTACTTAATAGCATCAGCCCAAACCTGTAGTTCTCTGATAATGGGCAAATAGAACGTGGTACACACTTCATACTAAGGTGCTTGTGATAAGTAGTAATTATTGAGCTTCTCTTTTTTTTTTTTCCTCTCTTGTCTGCACATGCTGTCAAAGGTCAACACTACAAGAAGTGCAATCATTATGAGACAGCAATGCATGTTTTGTTATTGCAATAAAATAAATTGATTTATTTTATTGCTTAATTGTAGTGTTGTGTTCAAGACCGCACTATCCGAGACCAAGACTTGCCCGAGACCAGCATGCACCGAGACCAAGACAAGACCAAGACTTTCGGGAGCCGAGACCGAGTCAAGACCAAGACCGAGACAAACCGAGACCAAGACCAAGACCAAGACCATAAACATTTTTTTTTTCAATTTAAAAAAATAAATAAATAAATAAAATTATGGCAAGGTTCAACAGTTAAATAACATCTCTCTTTAATTTTAGTTTATTTTAAATACATTTGACGGACAAAAAAAAAGGTGCCTGCAAAAAATTAACTAAAATATTAAAACTACTACTGCTACTGATAAATTCACAATTATTCTACATATTTGAAAACAAGATTTTTATGTCAGCTGAATGTACAGCAAGTGTTTAAAAGCATTTCTGCCAAGAAATAATGATTCTTTATTCTGATTCTTTCAGTTGTTCAGGTTTAACAGGTCACAGATTTCACAAGATAAGATTTTAGTTTGAAAAAGCCTTTACACAGGTTATTTTTATTAATTCACTTAGTTGATATAGTTTAATTTGGTTGCTGTAATATAACTGGATATTCAATTCACAAAGATTTCCAACTGTAACTGTAAAAGTGAAACTTTCTGAAATAAAACTAAAAACAAGTTGTCAGCAGTGTAAAAAACATAGAGCTACAGGTAGATGTGAAACTAAATAAAACAAACTCAAACCCTGGAAAAGTCATGTAACAAATTAATCAATAGTTATTATATATATATATATATATATATATATATATATATATATATATATATATATATATATAATTATTATTATTATTCTGGATACAGTGGAAACAGAAACTATAAAAAATAATTATATTTTGAACCTGTTTATATTGTGGGGAACATATTATATACATACATGTAATTGGAGTCTGAAGTCACAAAAAAACCACCACTTTAAAAATATTTAATATTATTTGAGTGCAACTCTGCGGCGATGACGCGCTGGTGACGACATAAACCAAGATGGCGGCGGCCCGGACTACAGCCGACATTATGTAATAAAGCCTTAAAAGACATGGATATAATGAAAAGAGTGGATGGACAGATGCATAAACATGCAGACTTTCACACGGACACACAAGGACTTATTAAACACACACAAACTTATTAAACACACACGGACTTATTAAACACACACGGACCTCAGTAAACACGGTAAACGGAACAGGCTTCACCGGTCGGCTGGCACTAGGACCCAGAAGCAGAGTAAGTGCGTCCCCTATCCAGCATTCACAGGCTGTAATATCATCAGTTTATCATTTTACCAGTTATTAGAGCTACTGTCTTTACCAGGGAGATAATATTTATTCCTGGTGATTGTTTTCAGGAGTTTTACTGGGATTTTTACCGGTGATTAGTTCATTTCTCCCTTGCGCTCCGCGGTCCAAACTGACACCGGAGCCACACAGTATGAATGTGTCACACACGTCACTCAGTCACATTAAGGAAGGTTGTGGTCATTATACGGGGTGGATTAAATAATGAATAAAGGATTGTTTTATCCCGTTCTTCTCCGTGTTATTATCACATTATAAAAAAGTTTAAAAATAGCAGGAATTAGTGCTGGTCTCGAACGGTCTTGACGGAAAATCCCGAGTCCGGGCAGCCCGAGTCCAAGACAAGACTGAGTCAAAATGCTTCAGAGTCCGAGACAAGACCAAGACCTTTAAAATTTGGTCTCGAGACCGGTCTCGAGACCAAGACCGGTCTTGACCACCACAACACTACTTAATTGTGACCATCACCAGCCCTCCCTAAGGAAGGGTATAAGACATCTGTTATTATAGGGAGGATATAAAAAGGGAGAGCAGTGTTACAGGGGGAGGGGGAGGGGAAAAGGGAGCAGGGAGGAGAGACTCAAGGTAGGAAATATAAAGGGTGGGGAGAATAGATTATTTTACAGTGAGGGTGAGATGAGAGAGAATTATTGAGCTTCTCAATAAGGCCTAATTAAATGTGTAATAACACAAGGCTATATACGTGTCAATAAAAAGCTTCATTAATATATTTAACAATTTTATTAACACAATAAATTAACACTGACATGTAATAAGACTGTATTAAGAAGACCATTAACATACAATCACTGCTTATTACAAGCAGCTCTAGTGTGTTAATAACATTAATAAATACATTAATGTTTTTTTTTTAATTAACACATAGCCTTGTTATTAAAGCTAATAACGATTTATTAAGGCTTATTAGAAGCACCTTAGTATAAGGTGCCATGTTAATATTCAATGCAGTATCAGAACCAGTCCCACAGCATGAGGAACTCCAATCATCTGAATAAGCTGTGGATTTTATTAACAAAGTGAAATGATAATTTAAAAACTGTGTTCTCAAACATATGGGTCATCTAATGTTTATTACATAAAATAGAGTATACATTCAGATTTTTTTCATTTTTAGAGCTGGAAATACATGGTATTATTCAAATAAATGTACCACTACATACTTTATTTTCTTATTTTCTGAAGCAGCAGGTGCATTACACATCTGGAAATGATCCCCACAAATGGTCAATCATCATATACCTGCAGCACATCTTAGGGTTCAACAATGCTATTGCACCCGCACCCATTTGTCAGAGGCGTAAAGATTTCTCCAACTTTAGAAGCAAAGCAGGGACATTTTTGAAAGAAATGTGGCTTTTTCATAAACACTGTGCATGATGTAGATTGTCAAAGGAAAAAGCTAAAGGAACATGTTGCTCACTTCTTTTGCTGCTGCTTCTTTTGTGTGTACACAGCTGTATTTCTCTTTTTTTCCATTCCAAATCATGATTAGAAAATTTGTGACGCTTTGTGTTTGAATGCATTTAACAGCTTCCACTCAATCTAGTCTAAACTCTTTTTTTTTTAACCATCTCAGCCTATTTTGTTTCCCGGTTATTGTTTTCCCTGCCAAGTAGAAGCAATAGTGCAGAAAATTGAGGGAATGAATTCATTTTACACTTTGCCTTTATTACATCTTCTGCTGCACAGCCATCACAAATTGTTTTTTTTTTAAATTACCATTACAGCAATTGTTTGTGAATTTATGATAATTAAAAAAAAAAAAAACACTCCATGAAGAAATCTGTTCAGCTCGCAGTAACAAAGTACCAAATATAAAGTACATTGTGAGCGAAATAAAGGTCCACCCTGAGTCTCACACTTAACCTGAAATCTACCACCTATTTGCATTCTAGGTCTTAAGTGACAGAATTCATTTTGGCTACAGAAAAGAGTGAGGTTTTTTCAATGATACTGCAATAAAGTAGCAAAAATGCATTAAAATGAGCAAAAATATGGCAAGACAAAGCGATGAAAGTAGTTTAAAATAGGGCAAGTTGCCAGTTTGTCAAAGCCACAACTACCTGGGTCTCCAGCAGACACGGTTGGGACTCTGCCCAGAAATGATGCACAAGCCCGAACACTTTTGTAAAACCGATAAAAAAACAATATCAAAGCGACAGATCTCCCTTGCTTTGACACTCCTTCTCCCAAGCTTTTAACTTGTGATTGTTATGTAATTTCTGTATTCACCTTTATTGTTGTTAGTTTATTTTTTGACTTCTGTAGTTGTTTTAACAATTGTAAAGTGTCTTTGAATTTTTGAAAAGCGCTTATAAATAAAATGTATTATTATTATTTTTATTGATGGGACGAGTGAGATTTCCAAGTGTGAAAAAGACAGTATGAGGTCTCCCTTTGAAATGGTAAATTTACGAGGTCCACCATTCACTAACCAGGTCCATGATTATTTTTATTAAAGGTGCAGTCCGCAAATCTCAGATCCCTCTCTCCCCATCCCTCCCCGCTGCTCTCTTGCCCTGCCTCCAAACTTTCCAAAGTCCCTCCCTCAGAGGAGCTAACAAGCTAACGTTAGTTCAACAGCAACATCACAGTAATATAACATGCACTGTTAAAAGCATATTACTGCAAACATAAATCAAACATAATGTAAATCAAGCAGAAGTAATTACCTTTTAAGCAGAAAAGTTGCTAATTCCATCTTCTACTCCTCCAGACCACACACTGTAAAAAAGATGGCGCTTCAGCCCCGGGAAGGAGGCGGGGACTGTGATTAACAGCTGTCAGACAGTCCATCAAACACAATCCTGGCTCTGATTGGTTCTTTTTGCTCGGTCGCGGTGCATTCTGGCAATCTGCCAAAGGCTACAGGAGCAGCAGGGGGGACTCAATGAGTCTGTTATTTTCACACAAACTACTAGCTTGATGCGAAGCTGTCCTTACATAGTGACTTTTATAAGAGTTGCAGACTGCACCTTTAAGCTATTAATTTTTTTTCAATTTACAAATTTGAAGGAAGTGCTTAAGATGGACAGGACGATAAATGAAACAGCACTGATGAGCTGATTGGTCACTGTTTGAAAAGGCCGGAAAAACCAGAATTTTCAGCTCGTGTGCAGCATTAGCTTTAGCAGCTGACTCTGCATTTCTGCCTTGGAGACTGATATCAAGTTTAGGCAAAAAATTATTTCAAGGAATAAATGCTCCATTTTTTGTAGATTTGCTGCCTACACTGTCAGCCATGACCAGTTCATCCCACTTGATCTTTGACCTCATGAGCAAGATTTCCAAGAATGTGGAAAGG